>NC_058082.1:468272314-468410226 GCF_014858855.1 Bufo gargarizans | reverse complement strand
AGAGTGACCGACATATTACGCCTAGAAAGGGGGGTATATCTAAAAAGGAACTGTGAAGCCAAATTTGCGGCAATATGGGACAGGTGGCTCTCAGCTAGGGCTGGGGCCTTCTACATTTAATTTGTCAGATGCCTCAAATACAAGAAGATGATAATTTGAGACATGCGTTTGGAATTAAAGTGATGGGGGGGGGAAATGAAATATGTCTAGGAACTGTTCCAGGTGGTGACAGGATGCGTCTCTGAGGACTGGATTAAAAGGATAGCACTAATTGCTACGGACAGGAAGGAAACCTTTGTTTCCGGAGTAGAGGGCGGACTGTCTCTTCGCTATGGGGTGGGGGGATTTGGTTGGGTTTCTTTTCCTTTTTTTTTTTTTATCTCATTTCCTTTTTCAATTTTTTGGTTTTCATGATGGCTCTGTTTGTCTATTATGTGATCAGATGTCATATATTATGTAAAGAAAGAGTCCAAATTTCTTTATATAATGTTGTAATAATGTTTAATAAAAAATTATCTGATTTAAAAAAAAATACCAGAGCTGGGACCAGACTCGAGGAAGACACCTAAGCCATAGTAAGACCATTGTTTCTTACTTTGTTCTCCCTCTTGTCCTTTCTTTTTTTGAACATATGTTTTATTGTTTTCAAAAAGGAATGTTACATACAGTACATTCTATGAGTTGCATGTCTCATTTTACAGTGTAAATAAACAGTATTTAACAATACTACAAGAGATGTTTGTCCTCGTCATCCCCAACATAGCGATACCAGGGCAAAATTTATGAACATTACTATAAGATAACATGGAAAAGTAAGGAAAAGGGGATGAAAAGAAGGGGAGGAAAAGGGAGGTGTGTGACAAGGAGTGATAAATACATCTGTACTTTACTTATCTATTAGGACCTTGTTGAATTTGGAATGAATCCAGTAGTGCCATATAGTTTTAAAATTGGCTCGTTTGTTAGATATAAAGGCATTGGTCATTTCATATAAACAGTTGTTATTGACAGCGTTTACAATTTCCATCATTGGAGGAGGATTTGGATTTTTCCAATAGTAGGCAATCTTCACTCTAGTAGCCACAATCACATGGGTGATACCAGTCCTGATAGTTGGGGGAAATAAATCTAGATCAACGGAGAGTAGGGCTTGAGATATGGATAGTGAAATTGGGATATTACATATTTGTGTAAGAATAGCATTGACCGAGCTCCAGATCGGTTTACTCTTATTGCATTCCCACCAAATATGTTCCATATGAGCTTTTTCCGCAGAACATCTCCAGCAGACTTGGGATGATAGGGGGTACATCTTAGACGGTTTATAGGGTGTATAGTACCATCTATAAAGTATTTTCCTAGAGTTTTCAAGGTGGTTTACACATTTAGAAGAGGCACTTATAATCGAGAAAGCAGTGTCCCATTGTTCTAAAGAAATATTCAAGTTTAATGTAGATTCCCATTTCCTCAATAGGGGGGTCAGTGGTGAGTCCGATCTCTCCGTCATAAGGTGATAACTGAGAGATAAGGCTTTGAGAGTAGTTAATGGGTTTCGTAACATTTTCATTATATCAGAGGTGTCAGTGGTCGTGGGGAAATTCGTCCCAGATAAAAAATGTCTGACTTGTAAGTACTTGTAGAAGTCCCTATGGGGAATTTTGAATCTTAAGAACAAGTCTGTGAAAGAGCTTACAATATTGTTGGTGTAAAGTTGGCTCAGTTTTGTGATTCCTGAGTTAATCCAATTATGGATCTTTAGATTTGGGATACACTTCTCCACAAACTCTAGGGGAATGTCTGTTAAGGAAATGTTAACAAGGTTCAATTTGGTCGTCAATAGATTCCAAACTTCAAGTGCAGCTTGAATTGTGGGTGGCATCTCTGGAGAGCGCGGAGATTTCATTAGTGAGATGAAGAATATTTGGGGGTTATCTACACCCATTATATAGTTTTGATTGTGATCCAATGTTTGTCAGGCTGGTTTAACCATGTATATCTCATTTGTTCTAAAATGCACGCCCTGTAGTATTTAATTGTGGAGAGGAATCCTAGTCCCCCTTTGGGAATGGGTAGTAGTCACATTACATCTGCTTGGATTCTTGGTTTTCTATCTTGCCAAATATACTTAATAAGCATTTTTTGGATCTCTTTAAAAAAAATTATGGGTATAGAGATTGGGAGGTTTCGGAACAGGTATAGAATTTGTATGGCTGATATTCTTCCCATCCATGATATTTCGCAATTTCTCATCCTATTTAGTTCGTTTTTTATTTTTTCCTTTAAGTTGTTAAGGTTTACTGTTAGCAGATTAGAGAACGATGGGGTTAGCTTAATTTCAAGGTAAGTGATGTGTTCAGAATTCCACTTAAAGGGGTACTCAGATTTCAACAAGTTGAGATCTGAAACTTTTAGACCTAGGTTAAGGACTTGGGTTTTAGCTACGTTTAAGCTATAGTATGAGATAGAGCTCAATGACTTCAATATTTGCATAACCGTGGGTAGGGATATTGTTGGATTGGTTAGTGCCAGGATAATATCATTGGCAAATAAACCAATTTTGTGGTTTGTTTCCCCAATTTTTATACCTGAAATTAGTGTGTGGGCCCTTATGCTTTCTGCCAAGGGTTCAATCGCCAATGTTAAGATAATGGGAGACAGGGGGCACCCCTTTCTTTTTCCATTATTGATTTGTAGTTGGTTGGATAGCATTCCGTTAGCTGACGATTTGGAGTATAATGCACTTATCGCTTGGGTAATTTGTCCCCGTAGCCCAAATTTGGCTAGTACTGCCTTCAAATACCCCCAATGCACTCGATCGAATGCCTTCTCCGCATCTAGGGACAGAAGCAAAGAAGGCACTCGTCTTGCTCTGGATAAATAAATGAGGTCGATTAGGCGTCTGGTGCTATCTAGGGTTTGTCTTGATTTAACAAAACCTACTTGATCATGGTAAATAAGATGGGGGACACATATAGATAGTCTATTAGCTAGTAGCTTTGAGTATATTTTTAGGTCAGCGTTCAAAAGAGAGATCGGACGGAAATTTTCTGGAAAATCGAGAGGTTTGCCTGGCTTGGGTATAGTTACTATGGTATCTTGGAGCATTTCTGGTGGTATATTTCCTGTGAACATTATATGGGAAAACGTGGATAAGAGGAAGGGAGACAAAATATTCCCAAATGTTTTGAAATATTCATTTGTTAATCCATCAGGGCCTGGAGATTTATTATTTTTAGTTGATTTGATAATTTGCAAAATTTCTGTGACTTCAATTGGTTTGTTGATTTGTTCTATCTGTTCTGGGGAAAGAGTGGACAGTGAGATACCAGATAGGAATGTATTGATCAGGTCTGGATTTGGTTGTTGTACTGATTTATTGTCTGTAAAGGTTGTATAGTTTAAAATAATAATTGGCAAAGGTATTAGCTATTTCTTGGGGGTTAATTACCTTTTCCTTATTGGGGTTATAAATATATGGTAATTTTTTTCTATTCATTAAGGATTTAACTTTGTTGGCCAATGTCTTGCTTGCTCTGTTGCCTTGCGCATAAAATCTCGCTTTTGATCTTCTTAAATTCTGTTCAAACCTATTTTGGTGGAATTGGTAAAGTTCGTATCTTAGAACTCTGAGTTCATTTATAACCGTTTAGGAAGGTTTTTTTTTGTCTATGGATTCTAAATTGGTTATCGCTGCGCATAGTTGTTCTGTACGCATGCGGTTTTGCTTTTTTAGATAGGAGGAGATACGTATGAGGTGACCTCTTACAAAAGCCTTATGGGCGCACCAGATTGTAGTGGGTTGGACATCTGGGGTGGAATTATGCTTAAAATATTCCATGAGTACTTCTTTGATTTGGAATTAAGTAGAAGGAAGAGACAGCTGATAATTGTTGGTACGCCAAGGAGTATACGTGGGTTGATTGAAACGTTCTGAGATTTGACAAGATACCGGTGCATGAACGGACCATGTTATGGATCCTATATTAGAGGATGTGACTTTTTTGTAAGGTTTATTTGTCCACTAATATCAAGTCAATTCTCGAGTATTGTTTGTGAGGGTGAGAATAAAAAGTATAATCACGCTCTGATGCGTGTAAAACCCTCCAGGCATCGTATAAATCTTCTGACAATAGGTATTGTGCGAATTGGGAGGAGGGTTGAGAAGTGGTGTGGTTTGATTTATCTATTATCGGTGATGGCGGTAAATTGAAATCCCCACATATGACCAGGGAACCTTGTTTAATGGATAAGGCAGTCGTTATTACTTACTTGATAAATGCAAGTTGGTTTGTGTTCGGTGCATATAAGGAGACTAGTGTATATAGGGTATTATTGATGTTGCATACCACTATAACATATCGTCCTTCACTATCATTTATGCTCTGGATCAGATGAAAAGAAAGGGAATCCTTAATAGCGATGAATACTCCTCTTTTCTTGTTCATCGCTGGTGATGCAAATAAATTGGAGAATTTTTTATGCTTGAGTCTATACATTCTTTAATACAGACCACGTCACTTTTGAGGGAATTAACTTCCTTCCAAAGTAAAGATCTTTTAATAGGACTATTTAGCCCATTTAAATTAATTGAAGAGATTTTTATGACCATCGCCGGGTACCTCAATCAGGTACCTCAATCAGGTACCTCAATCAAGATACTGCAATCGCCTTTTAGCCTAAAACAAAAAACAAAACACAATTTCACTTGTCACCTAGTGTTTAACAGTGGTGTTGCAATAGAAGGGAGGGAATGGGTATGAAGGAGATAAGGAATGGAGATTAGGAGGAGTAGAGGATTAGATGAAGTTAATCTGAACTAAATCACTTTATCTATAACAAGTAGAAACAATAAAGTCCGGTTCAAAGAGAACCACCTGGATACCAAAATGTATCCAGGTATTGACGGAGGCGGGATTAGTAGTGCAGGTGAGTCATCTCCGTAGAGAACATGCGGTACAGAATGTAGAACATTTATAGCAGTCTAGTGACCCCTATATAATAGAAAGGATATGTCCTTTATAGAGGGAAGGAGTATTCTTTCTTGCGGGGGAGAGTAGAGGTCCACTCTTTGGTCAGGGTAGGAGGTCTTTTCTTCTGAGATGAGATGATGTCCTCATCCACCGTAGCGAAGGACCATTTCTGGAGCAGCTTCATGGTGTCGCTTGGGGAGGAGATTGTGTGTGTGATTCCGTTCTTGAAGATCAGGAGTTTTACTGGATAGCCCCATTTTAAGGGATATTGTGATCCCTGAGAATTTTAGTAGCGCTTGAAAATTCCCTGCGTCTGTTCAGGGTAGTTGCAGAAAGGTCAGAGAATATTAGCATATTCTTGAATCGGTCAGGTAGGTCTTGTGTTGAATTTGCTGCTTTAAGAATTAGCTATTTGAAGTGATAGAAGTGCAGCCTGGCAATAATATCTCTTAGAGCAGCGTTCGGAGCGCTTTTGGGTTTAGGGATCCTGTGTGCTCTATCAATTAGTAGATCTTTCTGTTCCGCTGTTGGTACTACGGCGACAAAGTAATCAGTGAGGAAATCCTTAATAGTGTCAGGGTCAACGGTTTCTGGAATTCCTCTAAATCTTAAGTTGTTACGCCTTGAACGGTCCTCAAGGTCCGCTAGTTTGAGTTTTAAGGCAGATATTTCGCCCCCAGCATCGTTATGTGCTGGTTGTGGGCGTTGGAGAATTCTTCCATCTTGTCTTCAATATGGGCTGTTCTTTCTCCAATATCAGTTATATCTTTTTGTAAAGCCGAGAGTGCTGTGGATATGTCCTTTTGTATAGAATGCCCTAGATCACCTAATAGGGACCTTAAAGTGGCCTCGGTAATTGGAGCAGAATGACCACTAGTAGCAGTGAGGAGAGGAGGTGAGTGTGACTCTTGTAACTCCTGGGGCAGATTCCCTGAAGCACATATAGCTGATGTATCTTGCAGCATGTGCTTATATGTGGCAGTTAATGGGTCCTGCTGCCTTGTGGAAGATGAGGGGTTAACAGGAGAGGAGGAGGGTGAGTTAATTGGAGGACTTCTACCTCTTGGGCTTCTAGTGCGCGCTGCAAGGAGCTCACCTCCATATCCTGCCTCCGGTGCCTCGTGGTGCAGAGAGCGGGCACCATCTTGGATTTCTCCTGCGGCTCTGAAGGTCGCGATTTTGCTCGGCGGGCCCTCTTTCCTTTTTATGCGCCCCATCATTGGTAATATTGGGAAGGTTCGGTGAGTCCCCCTGCTGTTTTGGGGTAAGTGAGGGCTCACTATCTTGCGCTTTGAGACGCTTTATTACCGCTGGTGAACGGAGCTAGTGCGGCATGCGACCGCTCAGCTGTTGGCCGAATGATACGGGACACTATACAATAGGTTCCCATAGCAGGGAACCTACATGTAGACCCATCCCCATAGCCACTAAAGGCTCCACAGCATCCTGTAATAGTGTTTGTAGAAATAGATCACATCAACAGTAAGTTTAGGAGAGTGCCATGAAGTCCAATAGTCAAACTTGGGGATCATAAGACTTTAAATATTTAGAGTAAACCCATGTCTGCTCGGAGTGAGACTTTTCAGAGTGTGTCCCCTTACACAAAATCTGTGAGTAATCAAAGAAAGGGCTATCCTGTCTAGGTGTTCCCACAGATTGTTGGTTAGAGGTCCACTCTTCTCTCACTGACCAGGCGCCTGAGAGTATAGGAGTGACTTTATCTAGGTGGTCAAAAAAGTGGGTAAGCGTCTGAGCTCAAAGGGAGTTATCACTTGAATGGGGCTGAGCTGCACTTACGACATGTGACTGATGACTGATCACTGGTCTAGAAAGAGTCCGAAGCACTCGACGGAGCACCGCCGCTTCTTCAAACAGCTGACTGGTGCGGAGAGTAGAACTCCCTCCAGTCATCAGATACCGATGATCTATTCTGAGCATAGGTCATCAATATAAAACACTTGGAAACTCCTTTTAAGTCCATTTGCCATTTTTTTGATTTGTTATATCTCTTTGACAAACACAATGTTGCTTTTATGGTTTTATGCGTCTTTTGATTTTATACTTGTTACCAAATGTATTGGTGTAAATAATGTGATCCCCACCTGGTTAATGAGGTAGGAATGTAACTAACTCTTCCTTTTTGTAGGAGTATGGGAGGAAGGAAAGCTGGCTGTTTCTCAATGCATGTGATATCACTGAAAAAAAGTACAAGTAAGGCTAACTTCACATTTGGAGCAACCAAGGCTATTCCAACAGAGGTGTTCTATGTTCTTTGCGTTTGTTTCAGCCATCCTACAGGTCACTGGTGCTAGTTACATGTACGGAGTCTTATAATGCACAGGTAAACAGGTAAAAATTGGGGGTTAGTCAGTACATTCCAGTGTGCGCAGGTTCAAGTCGCAATGGCTGGAAACACAAAAGCAAAAACAAACAATGCAAAAGCAATCTGCAAACACAAATAATCAAGTAAATACAACAGTGCCACCCTCACTATAGAGAAAGTACTAATGCTACGTTATAAATGTGAGATTCTTGGCAAATACATTTTGTACAAAATTATTTGTGCCTGTCCGCCGGCATCAAGGTGATCTCTTTAGGGCAGGAGCCTAACACTAAATACCACCTCCACTGGTGCCTTACTGGCCTCCATTAAATTCAGGGAATGCAGGTTCCACATGCATGCCGACCCCACACTATATTATACCTTTTGTGGTGCCACAATGGCCTAAAAAAAAAAACACCATTTCATCTACATTCACTTAAAGGAGTTTTCCTTTCCGGGAGTTTTATACTGATGGCCTATCCTCTGGATAAGTCATCGGTATCGGAACTCCTGCTGATCAGGTGTTTGAGAAGGCAGATGCAATCGCATTAGTGCTGTGGCCATCTTGCAGCTTCCCCTAGGCCATGTGACATCATGTTTATGACCTAAGTGCAGCTCAGCCCCATTGAAGTGAATGGAGGGGAGCTGCGATACCAAACACGGCCGCTATACAATGTGCTTGGTTTGCTTAGAGAAGGCCGCAGTCGGTGCCTTTACAAACAGCTGATCGGCACGGATCCCGGGTGTCAGACCCCTACCGATAAGATGCAGAGGATAGATCATCATTATAAGACTCTTAAACTCCCCTTTAACTGAGTTATATGGAGGTCTCAACATACATTATAATTCCAAACAAAGAAAAACAAAAATGCACATGAAGCAAACGGAAAAAAAACATTACAAAAATTTGTATTGTTCAAAGTCAATTAGTACTTAGCACTGAAACAATGTATTCCCTTACGTCCTCAACAGCAGCACAGATGGGGTTAACTGCCCCTGTGGACTGGTAGGACCGGCGGAATTTTAATGAGCCCAAGAACCAATAAACGATCTTCAGCTCCCTGAAAGGGAGGAGATCACCCCCCAGCCCACCGTGTTTTTTTCTGTCCTCTGGACAGGTGGACTGGCGTGTCGCTCCCTCTTTGGGAGCTGAAGATTGCTTAGGGGTTCTTTTTTCCCTCCTTAAAGCTTAGCTCGCTTTCTATGCATCTCAGTGCCTTTATTTTAGGCCTGATCATGGCGATTTCGGTCTGGGGTACCGTTGGGGAGGGGGGCGTCCCCTCCCCTCTTCTTTCATCATCTGTAGACGGTGCTCCGTTCCTCCGTTACCGCATGTGTGCGGCGCTATGGGCGCCGCCATTTCCTGGAAGTGACGCGCCTTAGGTGCGCTACGTCACTTCCGGTTTTCCGAAGCGATGCGGTGATGTATAAAACTCACCTTTTCTTAAACTGGCTCCCTACAATGACATCCTGGACTTAGGATTAGTCTGGGGAGACAATTTTTCGTTTAGGTAGAGCCAGTATAGGCTCTGGTTTTTCTGAGTGCTTGCTTTGGCAGCACATATACAAAAAAAAAAAAGGGAGTGGTGCTGATCTCGTTTCAGGAACCCGCCCATTGGGCGGGGTTTCCTCCTTTTAAGCGCCCAGAGCCCATCAGTCAGTGCTCTGGTTGCGTTGCTTTCACAAGTTAGCTCCAGAGCTATCCTGTGCTTTGTGATATTCCTGCAGTATTGCTTTGCTTGGGTTTTGTACTTCCTCTTCTTTCAGCTCTATTTCTTCTAGTGCTGGTGGGCCCCCTTAAGGTCTGGTTTTCTCCACCTCCTAATGTTGTAGGTGTTATGACCTGTTTTGTTTCTTCCATTACAGACTATGGCTTCCCCTAAGGAGGATCAGCGGAAGGCTGGGGCCAAGAGGAAGCATTTGGCATGTTACGAATGTAACACACCCCTAGTTGACAGCTGTCCTTACTCCAGATGTGAGAGTTGTCGCACGGCATCCACGGAACCCACGATGCAGGAGATGTTCCAATGGACCAAGACATACGTGGATGATTCCATCAAGGGAGTAGTTCAGCTACTTAATGAGAGGCTACCAGGTCCCTCTCAGACTCCCATGGAGGTGGGCGCACCGGTCGAAAGACCTACCCCCTGTTCAGTGGGGTCTTCTTCTTCTGAGGAAGAAGAATCTACTTCTTGCTTTTTTCCTCCAGAAAAGACGCAGAAGTTACTCAAGTCCATCAGGTCGGGGGACCAGGATGTTGACATGGGGGAGTCCTCCGATCCCGCCGGTCGGACACAGCGTGTCTTTAGAGCGGATGAGACCCTCCTCTCTGTGATGCGCACAGAGTGGAAGAAGCCTGAGAAGGGTCCAGTGCTTACCAGAAAATTCAGACTCATGTACCCGATGGCTAAACCCTTGGTGGAATCGTGGGGTTCCGTTCCCAAGGTGGACATGGCTATAGCCAAGTTGTCCCGGCGCACTCTAGTCCCTGCAGACGATGGGTCTAGCCTGCAGGACCCCCTAGACCGGAGGGCAGAGTGCACCCTTAGGAGGGGTTACGCGGCGGCCGCCGCCTCCGCATCTACTTCCATTGCGGCCACTGAGGTAGCCACCTATCTACGCTCTAGGCTTAATCAAATCCAGACGGATGTGGACCAGAGCGTATCAAGAGACGACATCCTGGCAGCCTTCAAGTCAGCCAACCTGGCTATGGACTTTTTAGTTGATTCCTCCCAGATGCAGCTAAAGCTGGCCGCCAAAACTATGGCCCTAGTTTCAGCTGCCCGCAGACCACTCTGGCTGAAACCGTGGATTGCGGATAACGCATCCAAGTTTAACCTTTGTGGGCTCCCCTTCGAACCAGATAGGTTATTCGGGTCCGAATTGGACAAAATAATGGAGGGGCTCTCCGATAAAAAAGGGAAGAGCCTCCCCCAGCAGCCCTTTCGGGGACGCCCCAGACAGGAAAAGAAGGGCGGAGGTCGTTCTGGGCAGCAGTCTAGGCGCAGAGATTGGGGGGGGCCATCTCGTAAATATCCGAGACGCCCCCGCAAACCCACCAGGGAGGCAAAACCCTCCTGACTATGGGCCTCCTCGAGGCTCTTGGATAAGCCCTGCTGCCCCTGCAGTGTCTCCTCTAGATTTTCCCGTACCCCTCCCCCAGATTCCCGTGGGGGGCCGTCTTACCCATTTCAAAGACTCTTGGAGCCGGTTGATTGCAGACCCCTGGGTCCAGGACATAGTTTCCGCCGGGTACCGGGTAGATCTTATCTCTCTCCCCCCAGAGAGATTCATCGCCACACGAAGCTTCGGGTCTGCCAAACAGGTGGTCCTAGAATCTTACATTCAGGACTATATTTCCAAGGGAGCCCTGGAGGAGGTACCGGCAGGGGAGAGGGGCCTAGGGATTTATTCACCAGTGTTCCTGGTTCCCAAGAAGACAGGAGATCTCCGGATGATCATCGATTTGAGATTCCTCAATCGATTTACAGACGTGGACAAAATTGTTGGTACCCTTTGGTCAATGAAAGAAAAAGTCACAATGGTCACAGAAATAACTTTAATCTGACAAAAGTAATAATAAATTAAAATTCTATAAATGTTAACCAATGAAAGTCAGACATTGTTTTTCAACCATGCTTCAACAGAATTATGTAAAAAAATAAACTCATGAAACAGGCATGGACAAAAATGATGGTACCCCTAACTTAATATTTTGTTGCGCAACCTTTTGAGGCAATCACTGCAATCAAACGCTTCCTGTAACTGTCAATGAGACATCTGCACCTCTCAGCAGGTATTTTGGCCCACTCCTCATGAGCAAACTGCTCCAGTTGTGTCCGGTTTGAAGGGTGCCTTTTCCAGACTGCATGTTTCAGCTCCTTCCAAAGATGCTCAATAGGATTGAGGTCAGGGCTCATAGAAGGCCACTTTAGAATAGTCCAATTTTTTCCTCTTAGCCATTCTTGGGTGTTTTTAGCGGTGTGTTTTGGGTCATTGTCCTGTTGCAAGACCAATGACCTGCGACTGAGACCAAGCTTTCTGACACTGGCTAGTACATTTCTCTCTAGAATTCCTTGATAGTCTTGAGATTTCATTGTACCCTGCACAGATTCAAGACACCCTGTGCCAGACGCAGCAAAGCAGCCCCAGAACATAACAGAGCCTCCTCCATGTTTCACAGTAGGGACAGTGTTCTTTTCTTGATATGCTTCATTTTTTCGTCTGTGAACATACAGCTGATGTGCCTTGGCAAAAACTTCGATTTTTGTCTCATCTGTCCACAGGACATTCTCCCAGAAGCTTTGTGGCTTGTCAACATGTAGTTTGGCATATTCCAGTCTTGCTTTTTTATGATTCGTTTTCAACAATGGTGTCCTCCTTGGTCGTCTCCCATGTAGTCCACTTTGGCTCAAACAACGACGGATGGTGCGATCTGACACTGATGTTCCTTGAGCATGAAGTTCACCTTGAATCTCTTTAGAAGTCTTTCTAGGCTCTTTTGTTACCATTCGGATTATCCGTCTCTTAGATTTGTCATCAATTTTCCTCCTGCGGCCACGTCCAGGGAGGTTGGCTACAGTCCCATGGATCTTAAACTTATGAATAATATGTGCAACTGTACTCACAGGAACATCTAGTTGCTTGGAGATGGTCTTATAGCCTTTACCTTTAACATGCTTGTCTATAATTTTCTTTCTGATCTCTTGAGACAGCTCTTTCCTTTGCTTCCTCTGGTCCATGTCGAGTGTGGTACACACCATATCACCAAACAACACAGTGATTACCTGGAGCCATATATATAGGCCCAATGGCTGATTACAAGGTTGTAGACACCTGTGATGCTAATTAGTGGACACACCTTGAATTAACATGTCCCTTTGGTCACATTATGTTCTGTGTTTTCTAGGGGTACCATCATTTTTGTCCATGCCTGTTTCATGAGTTTATTTTTTTACATAATTCTGTTGAAGCATGGTTGAAAAACAATGTCTGACTTTCATTGGTTAACATTTATAGAATTTTAATTTATTATTACTTTTGTCAGATTAAAGTTATTTCTGTGACCATTGTGACTTTTTCTTTCATTGACCAAAGGGTACCAACAATTTTGTCCACGTCTGTATAAGGAAAACAAGGTTTCGCATGGAAACCATAAGGTCAGTCAGCCATATCCTCAATTCTGGGGACGTCATGGCTACTCTGGACCTCAAGGATGCGTACCTTCACATTCCGATCCATTCCGCTTCCCGGAAACTCCTCAGGATCGCGGTCCAGATCTCAGGGGTTTGCAGGCACTTTCAGTTCGCCGTGCTTCCCTTCGGAATCTCTTCTGCCCCCCTCATCTTCACCAAGGTGGTAGTTTCGGTGGTGGCAGCTTTGAGACTCCAAGGACTGACTATTATTCCTTATCTGGACGATTGGCTTTTCATAGCCTCTTCAGTTCCGATCCTTACCCACCATCTTCAGGTCGCAGTCTCCTTTCTCTTCCGCCTAGGCTGGATTATCAACTGGCAGAAGTCGAATGTGAGCCCATCGACTTCAATCCATTACTTAGGATTCGTGGTCGACTCTGTGGAGATGTCCCTCCGGTTGACTCCAGAAAGGAGAGCGCGGATTCAGGACCTGGCAAAGGTCCTTTATGTCCCTCGTCGAGTCTCTATCCGGACTCTCATGAAGATGCTGGGGCTCATGTCAGCGGCTGCGGATGCGGTCCCTTGGGCGTTATGGCACCTCCGTCCTCTTCAGTCGGAGGTCTTACACCTATGGAACGGCAGCCCTGCGGGGCTAGATTCCCTGTGCTCCCTGTCCGGTCAAACCCGAAATTCCCTCAGATGGTGGTTTCAGCTACCACCAGGGAAGTCTATGACCCAACCAGCTTGGGTCATATTGACTACAGACGCGTCCCTTGTAGGCTGGGGCGCTCACCTGGACGGATCCCCAATTCAGGGATCTTGGTCTCCTCTGGAGCGGCATCTTTCCTCCAATCTTCGCGAGATGCGAGCTATCCGGCTAGCCCTCCTTCACTTTGCGCCTCAGATCCGGGGCAAAGCAGTGAAAGTCCAGTCAGACAATATGACTGCTGTCCTCTATATAAACAAACAGGGAGGCACAAGATCATTGCCCCTTCTGTCAGAGATCGGGGTAATTCTTCGGTGGGCAGAGCTGAACCTTTCCCATCTATCTGCCGTTCATATTCGAGGCTCCCTCAATATGATAGCGGACCGCTTAAGTCGAGGATTACCGACCATGGAGTGGTCTCTGCATCCGGAGATCTTCAGGCAGCTAGTTCACAGATGGGGTATGCCAGAAGTGGATCTCATGGCAACCAGGTTCAACGCCAAGGTGATGAGGTTCTGTTCCCTCTACAGGGAAGACAACCCCCTGGCGATAGATGCTCTGTCAATACCGTGGAGGTTCAGGCTGGCTTACATCTTCCCTCCCTTTTCCATGATACCGAGGGTATTGATGAAAATCCGTCAGGATCAGGCCTCGGTAATAGCCATCATACCGTTTTGGCCCAGAAGATCCTGGTTTACCCAGCTCATTCAGATGAGTCGGGGACAATACTGGAGACTCCCCCCGGAGCAGACCCTGGTGTCGTGGGACACTCACCTCTGCCCAGATCTGCACAGGTTCAACCTGACAGCCTGGAGGTTGATCAGTCCCTTCCCAACATAGAAGGGCTTTCCGAGTCGGTCCTGAGAACTTTGTCGCATTCCCGAGCAGAGTCTACAAAGAAGGCCTACTCCAGGATCATGAGAATCTTCGAGGCATGGTGTGATTCCAGACAGGTGGCGTCTGCAGATCCGCCCCTTCCTGCGATACTTCAATTTCTTCAGGATGGATTAGATAGAGGCCTATCTCCAGCTACCTTGAAGGTACAGGTTTATGCCATCTCGGCCTGTCTCAACAGGCCACATTCTCGGGACCCACTCATCAAACGCTTCCTGAAGGGAGCTGAAAGACTAAAGCCTACTATACTGAAACCTATCCCCCAGTGGGATCTTTCAGTAGTGCTCAGGGGGCTAGCATCTCCCCCCTTCGAGCCCTTGGAGGAGGTAAATTTTAAATTTCTGACTTTAAAGATGGTCTTTCTTCTGGCTATAGCTTCAGCCAAAAGAGTTTCTGAATTGCAGGCTTTTTCCGCAAATCACCCGTACATTATTTTTCTACAGGATAGAGTACTCCTGAAGTTTTTACCTTACTTCAGGCCTAAGGTGCCTACTTTCCAGAACATCAATCAGGTAATATCTTTACCAGTTTTGTTTACAGCCTCCTCCTCTGATACTCCAGCTAGAGACCCGCTGGATATTTCAAGATGCCTCCAGATCTATGTGGATAGATCTAGTGAGTTCAGGAAAGATGAGAATCTTCTTATCCTGTTTGCCGGTAAGTCTAAAGGCCGTAAAGCGTCTAAAGCCACCATTAGTCGCTGGATCAAGGAGGCCATTTTGGAAGCTTTCGTCTCCCAATCCTTAGATCCTCCCGAGTTTGTGAGGGCCCATTCTACTAGGGCGGTCTCCACCTCGGTTGCGGAGAGAAGACTCCTCCCCTTAGAGTTGATCTGTAAGGCGGCCTCCTGGAGCTCTGAGTCAACCTTCATCTCCCATTATAGGATAGATGCTAGGATGGCAGAGTTTTCGGCTTTTGGGCAGACTGTTCTTAGTTCTGCCAGGCATGAGGACCCTCCCTAGGGGATTCTTCTTGCTATCTCCCCATCTGTGCTGCTGTTGAGGACGTAAGGGAATCGTTAATTTCTAACGATAATTTGTTTTCCCTTAGTCCTAACAGCAGCACACAAATATCCCACCCTAAATACATTATGCTTGTTAAAAACACGGTGGGCTGGGGGGTGATCTCCTCCCTTTCAGGGAGCTGAAGATCGTTTATTGGTTCTTGGGCTCATTAAAATTCCGCCGGTCCTACCAGTCCACAGGGGCAGTTAACCCCATCTGTGCTGTTGTTAGGACTAAGGGAAAACAAATTATCGTTAGAAATTAACGATTATTCTTCTACAAACACCATTTAACCCTACGATTGTAACAGCAAAGCGATCAGGCAGGTTGTTCCAGCATAAAACACCCTGCTGATGTTCTCTGGATCCGGCATAGCCAGGTAGGTCACATGCCTGTCGGACGCTATTGACTAGAATGGGAAGGATCTGGCCGCTACCGCCATAAATTCCAGGATTTGGCTGGACAAAAATCACTCACGTCATTTGATTTAGAACAACTCAAATAAAATAAAATAAATGTTTTAATATGCCTAGTGTGCATTTGTGTTTTTCTTTCTTTGGAATGATAACATACTGTATGTTTAGACCTCCGAATAAATCGAGTGAATGTAGCCAAGACCAAAAGGGGTGGCAGCAGGTGACATGAAGGGGAAGGAGAAGACAAGGTAGGACCTGGAAGGGAGGGTCAGACACAGCATCTCCTGCTCTTCCTCCAAACCAGGTATCCATGCCACCCTCGTGTAACAGAAATGCCTGGCAGAAAATGGATGTAAGTTGTAACAGTCAGCTTCCTAGGCCACTGCTCGTCACGTGGCATCCGACACCTGTCCCCAGAGAGGGTGGAAGCCATCCAACAAATCCCCTTTCCTTGCAATGTCAAGTAGGCCTCATGCACAAGGCCATATTTTTAGTCCAAAACCGAATCACATTTTTGTTGATCAAATGCGGACCCCTTCAGTTCTATGGACCCACAGAAAATGCGGACAGCACACAGATGTCATCCGTGCGGCAATGCTGCAAATTATAGAGCATGTCCTATTCTTGTCCGTCTTCCCAGACAAGAATAGACATTTCTACAATAGATGCACACGGACCGCATCCGTATGTTGCAGATCTGCGATCTACGGACCGTAAAGCAGATATGGTCTTGTGCAGGAGGCTTTAACTGCACTGGGTCCCGATCACTATTACAGACCGGTTTCTCCTTGTCTGAGTCGCTCACAGCTGTCCTACCCCTATAGACCAGGGGTAGGCAACCTCCGGCACGCCAGATGTTGTAAAACTACAACTCCCAGCATGCATACTTCCTCTGCTCTTCTCAGAGCTCTCACAGAAATGAATGGAGCATGCTGGGAATTGTAGTTTTGCCACAGCTGGAGTGCCGGAGGTTGCCGACTCCTGCTATAGACAATAAGAAGCAGAAGCAGCAGCGGAAAGGTAGAAGAGGAGCAGCAATAATATTCCCGGGACTGAGCCTCTGACCCCAAACTATATCCCCTACACCCAGCCACCTTTACCTTAAGGGCTCATGCACATGACCGTATGTATTTTGTGATCCACAAAACACGTATCCGCAAAAAAAACAAAAAACGGATGATCCGTTTTTTGGGGAGACCCATTGTAACAATGCCTGTCCTTGTCCACAAAATGGACAAGAATAGGAAATGTTCTATTTTTTTTTGTGGAACAGACATCTGGACATACGGATACGGAATGCACACAGAGTTGTTTCAGTTTTTTTTTCAAGCCCCATGAAAATGAATGGTTCCGTATACGGACCTGTAAAAAAACGGATTGGAAACGGAAGAAAAATACGTTGGTGTGCATGATCCCTAAAGGATAGGAGAGAACAAAGAAGCATAGAATTGTGAAATCTCGCGTCCTCCAAGATTACTTCAGTCAGCTGCCCGACCTACCAACCCAAACCACCCTCTCTTCCCAAAAAACACTCAGAAGTCCACTTCTTGGTATAAATGGCCGTAGCAGCCCGTTTTTTTAAACAAACAAATAACTTCTTCATCAACTTTCTTTTAATGATCACAATCATAAACACATAAATAAAGTGCAATAAATTCAAACACATCGAGAAAGGATCCTAGAAGGCAACCCAAGCAAGCCGCGCTCTTCACTCCCATCTCCACTTGACTCTCCACCTTACCCTTGGCCGCAGTCACCGACCCAAAGGTACCAAATCCTCCAAATTATATCTCCATCCACCCCTGTAGGCATTTTAGCCCAAACAGGAGCCCCAGCCATCAGCTTACCGAACCTCGTGAGATTCACGCTCCAACGTGTCATGCACCTCTTAAACCTTGTATTGCCTTCCAGGACCCTCCATTAACCGGCCCCACTACACCACCCTGGCCACCGCTGGAAACATAATGACCAAACCAAGGGCGGGCAACTCACCGCAATGCCCCGGACACTGGTACAGATCCCACCCCAGATAATATACAGCCCGCGAATTTCAAACCCCACCCACTTACTTAACCCTGCAGACACCTAAACCTGAAAACATCCACTAACCCTTTGCTGCCTGAATACTTCCCCCTAAGTCAAGTTCCATTTCGCTATTGCTCCGTTGCTCAACATCTACACAACGACATTTGTCACATGACATTTTGTCGCACCAATGTCGTGCGACAATTTTTATAATGTTAGTCTATAGTGTCGCACTGCGACATGCTGCGACTGCGACAGTCGCAAAAAACCCATTCAAGATAGATTTTTCTGAGACTGTCGCAGTTGCAGCATGTCGCATGTCGCAGAGCGACACCATAGACTAACATTATAAAAAAATGTCGCGGGACACATGTTGTCGTGCAGCCCTAGCCTTACAGTGCGATTTTCTGTTTTTGCGTTTTGTTTCTAAGACCAATACATTTTTTTTTATATTTCAGGTCATACTTTCTAACTTAATATTGAATGCAGTGTAGTGGGAAGCTAGAAAAAAAACTCCAAATGGGGTGAAATTGAGAAAAAAAAATGCAATTGTGCAACAGTTTTTCGTGTCTCATTTTTATAGCGTTCCCTATGAGGTAAAACTGATCTGTTCCTTTCATTCTCTGGGTCAGTGCGATTATAACAATAAAACATTTATATCGTTTTTCTTGTGTTTTAATACTGACATTAATTTTTTTTACTTTGGACAAAAATTTTTTTCTTTGCATCGCCATATTCTGACCCCCCCATAACTTTTTGGGATTTCCATCTATGGCGTTGCATGGGGGGCTCATTTTTTTGTAGGACAATCTATAGTTTTTAGTGATTCCACTTTGGAGTATGTGTGACTTTTTGAGCACATTTTATTCATTTTTATAAAGAGGTGAAGTGAAGGAAAAAACGCTAAAATCAGGCATTTAGATTTTTTTTCAGTTATCCGTTAACCGTACAAGTTAAAAATTCACATATTTGGGGATGCAGTGATGGCTATGATCATTTATTGTTTTTATTATGGGGAAAGGGGTGATTTTACTGTATTTTTTATATATATATATATATATATTTTTTTTTTTTACATTTTTTTAAACTCCCATATGCACTTTTTCTTCAGAGACCCAGGCCATTTCAGACAATGAACGGCTTTTCCAATCTCAGTGCAGGGTAGCCTTTTGGGCCCAGGGATCGCAGTGCTGCTGGGGCATGCTGCCTCGGATGCTGTGGTCACAATTGATCACAGCATTTAAGATGTTAAAGGGGTTATCCAAAACCTATAATGACCCCCCTAAATGCCTGGACCCCTCATACAGATTATACTTACCTCACTCCCCAGCACCTGGGTGGCTCCTGATCCGCACACGGCCCCTGTGTGGACATCAGGGGCGATGCGAGTGCCAGGGAGTGGGGTAAATATAATCTATATGAGGGGCCCGGGCATTGGATAACCCCTTTAAATGTCTGTGATCATTATTGCTGATCACAGACATAAACCCCGGCTGTCTGCTGTGTTTCAGCAGAAACCTGGATGTTATGGAGCGAGCTCCGCTTGGGAGCAGGTGCCATCTTTAAAGGGATAACATCCGCCATACATGTACGATGCATGTCATCAATGGGTTAACTGCCATAGACATACAAACATTGGAATGCAGAGTCTAATATCTCTAACATTTCATGAATTTAAGGGAGAAATTTATAGCGGCTGTGGGGATTCGCTCTGGTAGTTGGTAGTAGAAGCGGGCGCAGTACGGAGGCAAAGTACAAGTTCGTAATTCTAATGTCCGTGTTTATTCACACATAAGGTCAAACAAAAACACTCTTTGCAAGGTTGCTGTTTGTTCACACCAAGTAGAAAGTTCGTGCATAACAAAAAAACGTCACCTTGTCGGCGGTTCTGCCTCCGGCAGTCAAAGTGCAGGCTTTAGGTGGCCTTCTCTCCCAACACACAGGTCTCAGCTTTTCAGCCCAGCACAGAACTCAGTTCCCAAACCAGCGATTGCCAGAGCTCCTCTGTCAGAGAGAGGTAATCACTCCCAGCTGACACTGCCGGCTGGGTTTTTTATAGGCCAGTCAAGACCCGACCTGGAACGTGGGGAGTAGTCATCCACCCAGCACTTTGACTACTCCCAGTAAGAGCTGTCCTGGATTAGCTATACAGCCATACTAAAATAGCAAAGTGTCAATCAGCATAGGCTGCCGCTGACACCTGAAAATACCGGCTCTCACTTCACCGAGGCCAGGAACCTCGGTGAGACATACCTTCCGTCAACGACGTACACTTGCGCCTTCCTACAAAGCATGTTGGGCTATTTTTGGCAGTCTCATTGAAATGAATGGGAAGCACACAGGCAAATGCGGCCACGGCTCCAGTCACTTCAATGGGGCTTACGGAAATAGCCGAGCCAGCGCTCAGCCATTATTGGCACTCCCATAGAAATGAATGGAGGGCGGCTGCGTATGCCACTTTGTGGCTCCATTCTAAAGATAGGTAGGGGTCTCAGAGGTTTTCCGGCTGCCATTTTTTTTAAAAGTGAGGTGCTGGAAGTGCAGGCTTATCGGTTGACACTTTTAAATTATCCTCTAAGAAACTAATGAAAACAAAAAAATGTTTTATTGATAGATCATATTGATGAGGCAGGGGTGCACCCCCAATGAGGCCAGATGAGGCGATCACCTCAGGCAGCCAGGGGTGCACCACTAATGAGGCCAGGTGAGGCAATCGCCTCAGGCAGGCAGGGGTGCACCTCCAATGAGGCCAGGTGAGGCAATCGCCTCATGCAGCCAGGGGTGCACCTCTAATGAGGCCAAGTGAGGCAATCGCCTCAGGCAGCCAGGGGTGCACCTCCAATGAGGCCAAGTGAGGCAATCGCCTCAGGCAGCCAGGGGTGCACCTCCAATGAGGCCAAGTGAGGCAATCGCCTCAGGCAGGCAGGGGTGCACCTCCAATGAGGCCAAGTGAGGCAATCACCTCAGACAGCCAGGGGTGCACCTCCAATGAGGCCAGGTGAGGCAATTGCCTCAGGCAGCCAGGGGTGCACCTCTAATGAGGCCAAGTGAGGCAATCGCCTCAGGCAGCCAGGGGTGCACCTCCAATGAGGCCAGGTGAGGCCATCGCCTCAGGCAGCCAGGGGTGCACCTCCAATGAGGTAAGGTGAGGCCATCGCCTCAGGCAGCACCAGGTAGGAAAGAGAGGGGCAGCGGAAGGCCGTGGGCTGAAGGGAAGGGGTTAGGTTAAGAAATTGGCATTGGGGAGGGAGGGGCAGAAAGGCTAGGTGCACCCCTGGATGAGATGACAGGTTACCAACCAGCTCCTGAGAAGGTGACAGACAATATGGCCGCACTTCCTGTTGTCACTTTTGCAAAAAAAAGGTCGCAACTAGAAAACGGAAAAATTACAATATCCCTTTGAGTCAATAAAACATCTAATGATGCAGGAGGCGGATTTCAGACTACCCCAGCTGTGTCACCTTGTGATCAAAGGTGAATTTTTCCCAGCAGTTTTTTTACATTCAGTTTTCAGTGGTTTATCGACAGAGTGAGGCCTCATGCACACGACCGTTGTGTGCATCCGTGGCCGTTGTGCCGTTTTCCGTTTTTTTTTTCGCGGACCCCTTGACTTTCAATGGGTCCGTGGAAAAATCGGAAAATGCACAGTTTTGCAGCCGAGACCGTGAAAACTCAGATCCGACAGTATATTCTAACACAGAGGCGTTCCCATAGTGATGGGGACGCTTCAGGTTAGAATATAGTAAAAGAACTGTGTACATGACTGCCCCCTGCTGCCTGGCAGGTGCTGCCAGGCAGCAGGGGGCAGACCCCCCCTCCCCCCGTAGTTAACACATTGGTGGCCAGTGCGGCCGCCCCCCCCCCCCCCTGTAATTAACTTGTTGGTAGCCAGCCCCCCCCTCCCTCCCCTGTAGTTAACTCGTTGGTAGCCAGCCCCCCCTCCCTCCCCTGTAGTTAACTCATTGGTGGCCAGTGGGCCCCCCTCCCTCCCCTGTAGTTAACTTGTTGGTAGCCAGCCCCCCCCCCCTCCCTCCCCTGTAGTTAACTCATTGGTGTCCAGTGGGCCCCCCTCCCTCCCCTGTAGTTAACTCATTGGTGTCCAGTGGGCCCCCCCCTCCCTCCGCTGTAGTTAACTCGTTGGTGGCCAGTGGGCCCTCCCTCCCCCTCCTAATTAAAATCTCCCCCCCTATCATTGGTGGCAGTGGAGAGTACCGATCGGAGTCCCAGTTTAATCGCTGGGGCTCCGATCGGTAACCATGGCAACCGGGGCGCTACTGCAGTCCCGGTTGCCATGGTTACTTAGCAATTTGTAGAAGCATCATACTTACCTGCGAGCTGCGATGTCTGTGACCGGCCAGGAGCTCCTCCTACTGGTAAGTGACAGATCATTAGGCAATGCACCGCACAGACCTGTCACTTACCAGTAGGAGGAGCTCTCGGCCGGACACAGACATCGCTGCTCGCAGGTAAGTATGAAGCTTCTACAAATTGCTAAGTAACCATGGCAATCGGGACTGCAGTAGCGTCCCGGTTGCCATGGTTACCGATCGGAGCCCAGCGATTAAACTGGGACTCCTATCGGAACTCCGCTGCCACCAATGATAGGGGGAGAGATTTTAATTAGGAGGGGGAGGGAGGGGAGAGGGCCCACTGGCCACCAACGAGTTAACTACAGCGGAGGGAGGGGGGGCCCACTGGACACCAATGAGTTAACTACAGAGGGAGGGAGGGGGGCCCACTGGACACCAATGAGTTAACTACAGAGGGAGGGAGGGGGCTGGCTACCAACAAGTTAACTACAGGGGAGGGAGGGGGGCCCACTGGCCACCAATGAGTTAACTACAGGGGAGGGGGGGGGGCTGGCTACCAATGAGTTAACTACAGGGGAGGGAGGGGGGGCCCACTGGCCACCAATGAGTTAACTACAGGGGAGGGAGGGGGGGCTGGCTACCAATGAGTTAACTACAGGGGAGGGGGGGGGGCTGGCTACCAATGAGTTAACTACAGGGGAGGGGGGGGGCTGGCTACCAATGAGTTAACTACAGGGGAGGGAGGGGGCGGCCGCACTGGCCACCAATGAGTTAAAAACAGGGGGGGGGGGGGGGGTCTGCCCCCTGTTGCCTGGCAGCACCTGCCAGGCAGCAGGGGGCAGTCATGTACACAGTTTTTCAGTATATTCTAACCTGAAGCGTCCCCATCACCATGGGAACGCCTCTGTGTTAGAATATACTGTCGGATCTGAGTTTCACGATGTAACTCAAATCCGATGGTATATTCTAACATAGAGGCGTTCCCATGGTGATGGGGACGCTTCAAGTTAAAATATACCATCGGATTGGAGAAAACTCCGATCCGATGGTATAAAAGGGACTCCTGACTTTACATTAAAAGTCAATGGGGACGGATCCATTTGCAATTGCACCATATTGTGTCAACGTCAAACGGATCCGTCCCCATTGACTTGCATTGTAATTCAGGACGGATCCGTTTGGCTCCGCACGGCCAGGCGGACACCAAAACGACTTTTTTTTCATGTCCGTAGATCCTCCAAAAATCAAGGAAGACCCACGGACAAAAAAACAGTCACGGATCACGGACCTACGGACCCCGTTTTTGCGGACCGTGAAAAAATACTGTCGTGTGCATGAGGCCTAAATCTGCAGATAAAATGCCACCAAGGGAGCAAGTTACAGTTTGCAAAAAACACAGAAAAGCCTCAAAAGTCTTCCCTAATTCCACGGGACGGGATCTGATCCCATTTCTGCCTCCCGAGAAAATGTATTGCTGCAGTATCATATATGGATGCAGTTTGATTGTCATCGGTAAATCTAAGGGGCGACAGATGTTCTTAAAACATAAGAAAAAATTGTCGGCACTCACTCTGTTTTGCACGTTGCACGGGATAGGATTAAATCCACATATATTCAAGGAAGAGTCCCAGCAGTCGTGTCTTCAATCAATCGGATATTTATTTCAACAAAGAAATGTCCACAATCCTGGACGCGTTTCGGCTAGCATGCCTTCATATTTGTACCTGTTGATGAAGGCATGCTAGCCGAAACGCGTCCAGGATTGTGGACATTTCTTTGTTGAAATATATATATTTTTTATTGTGAATTATCTCTTGAGCCGTGCACCACTCTAAATGACGACTTTGAGCTTCGATAATGCCGATGCTGAAAGGATCCTTTCCCAAGTGACATCGACTTCAGATTTTCTGAACATACCAACTAGTGAATTTAAAAAACGACATTGGGAACGTGAACTCAGACGGCTCACATCATATGAGCTACATGCTATTACATTGGCCGACTACCACAAGGTAAAAAGAATCCCGAGAGGCCTCAGGGTGCATCTGCGTCCGACCTTCTTTCCAGAGGATCTCAAGTATTGTAAACGCATTAAAACGCATTATTAATAAATGCTCCTATGATCTTATGTTGCTGACAATCAATCGTATACAGATCGCTATCACCGAGATACAAACACAAATTGCCACTACTGAACAACAATTGAAAGATTCAATATCATCTGAGGAATTTCAGCAATTGAAAGAATCCATTGATTCACAGATTGCAATATATAAGAAGGAGACGGAGGATCGAAAACGATCTAAATTTCTACGTGATAGCGAGGATTATCATCTCAATAAAGTTTATAGATGGCAAGATACAACATCATCTCGCCAGCGAGGGGGTTACAGAAGACCTGCAAAACCGGGATCATATACCTCCAGCTCAGGAAACGAATCCACGGGACCACAGGAGACCCGCCGTTTTTTTCGGAGGGGCGGTCGGCGTCCGTGTGGAGGAGGAGGAGACACACGAGGCGTGCAGGCCGGAAGCATCGGAGACGCCGGCGAGATGACGGGAGCGAGCCAGATGGTTCAGACACGCTCTCAGGTAAGAGCCCGTCTCTTGTAATTAATCTGTCCTCTAAAAGTCTCAATATTGAACAAATGAATGCGCTGCAGAAAGGACTTAAGGCACATTTTTTGGAATCGTCAGAAAAACCGCATGGTGTGCATGGGGTTGAGGAGGGACATTCTGGTATACGTCTTGCTGATTTGGGTCTCAAGATTAAGAGCCGCTTCATGCCCCCTAAGGGGTATCATCCGATTGAGACTTATATTAATTTAGTCAACAGAGACATTCAGAGCCAGTTGGATTCGATAAAGAGGGGTGAATTGCGTTTTTCACATAATGTGACATTGCAGGAAAATATGGCTATCCAGTCATTGATGGAGGATAAAGGTCTTTGAAGCCTGCGGATAAAGACGGGGCTATTGTGCTAATGGATCGGGAAAAATATGTTGCAGAAATAATGCGTCAACTTTCGGATGAAGAGACTTATATGAAATTATCAGGGGATCCGGTGTTTCGTATCAAAGATAAAATTATGCTAATAGCTAACCAATATTTATCCCTAGGGGTTATTGATGGTAAATTACATACTTTTTTGATCAATCATACACCGATTACCCCGGTTTTCTATATTTTGCCCAAAGTACATAAGACCTTAATTGACCCCCCAGGGCGACCAATTGTGGCTTCTGTTGGCTCTATATTATCACCATTGGCTATTGTGTTGGAAAGGGCCTCGACTCCTTTGATTAAAGATACAAAATCCTTTTTATCTGATACACAGCATTTTCTCAGCACAATAGCCGATTTGGAAACAGTTCCACCTGATAGTCTCTTAGTGACTATAGACGTGGTAAGTCTGTACACCTCTATAGACCACGCTACTGGTGTTCAAGCAGTGAGATCATTATTAGGTGGGAGTCAATACACCAATGATGAACAGGAATTTTTGTTGCAGTTATTGAAATTAGTATTATATGTAAACTATTTTATGTTTGAAGATGACTTTTACCTACAAAGGCGGGGAACCGCGATGGGGTTGAATGTGGCCCCGCCCTATGCAAATGCATATATGTCACAATTTGAGGAATTAAAAGTATATAACACCGTATGGTATTCAAATAATATCCTTATCTGGAAAAGATTTATTGATGACATTTTTTGCATATGGACGGGGCCACATGAGACCCTTGTGACCTTCCTTGACCACCTTAACCGTGCATATGAGGGTTTAAAATTTACATTGGTTCAGGATAGTGAAAAAGTAAGCTTTCTGGATACGATGGTGATAAAGGATCAATATGGCAGGCTATCTACAGATAGGATACGGATAGGAACAGCATCCTCCACTTCACAAGCTCTCATCCACCAGCACTGAAAAGAGCTATCCCTAAATCCCAGTATCAGCGAGTGCAGCGCATTGTATCTGATCCTGACATGCAACTTGTCAGGATGAACGAGATGACTCAGCGATTTGAACAAAGGGGTTACCCCCGTTCTATCCTGAGTCAAACACAAATGAAACTCACTGAATCTGATAAATCATCTAGAGATGTATCATCTAGGGTAGCACTAGTACATAAATTTCATCCCTTTAACCAGAGATTGGATAATATCATCCGGAAACATTGGCCTCTGTTGCAGAAGGCTTATCCTATTATTGAAGAGTTCAAAAATCCACCTTTGATATGTAACAAGAAGAACTCTAGTTACAGGGATAAATTGGTACATTCAGATATTGGAAGCACAAAGAAGACCTTGAAACAATCGGTATTAGCGACACAACGTAAGGGCACGTTCCCATGTTTGCACTGTTCCCAATGTTCCCATATAATCAGAGGTTCTACATTTTTTCATCCCCATAGTGGGCGTCCTTTTTTTACATGTGAATCTACCAATGTGATATATTTGATGAAGTGTCCTTGTGGCTTATTATATATTGGGGAGACTACACAAACGATTAGGGATCGCATTGGGAAACATAAATCTACCATCCGCACAAAAAATGTATTGTTACCTATCCCATTTCATTTTGAACAGTGCAAACATGGGCTAGCGCAGTTGAGGTTTCAAGTATTGGAACAGGTCAAAAGACCTAGGAGAGGAGGTGATCTGAAGAAGCTGCTGTTGCGCAGAGAGGCGTATTGGATCCATACCTTGGATACCTTACATCCCAGAGGCCTTAATAGGGATTATGATATTATGCACATTTAGTAAGATAACATTATACTTATGTTTTTATTTTTATTTTTCAGACTTCTAATATTCGGTGAGGGATCTTATACCTGGCAATGTATGGCATAAAAATATAAAAAATATAAAAAAAATATATATAAATATACACATGGTTTTGAATTATTTTTTGCATATATGTGATTGTGAAGCATAGTCTGAGACACAGACCCACTTGTAGTGTTAATGATGGGTGTTTTTTCTTTGTTAATTATGCACCCCTCCCATCACCTGTGTAGGTAATGGGAGTAGGTGAGGTTGTCAAAAGGGGAGGAGTATATTCCCTTATATAAACTAGGTCATTCTATATATTTGTACCTGTTGATGAAGGCATGCTAGCCGAAACGCGTCCAGGATTGTGGACATTTCTTTGTTGAAATAAATATCCGATTGATTGAAGACACGACTGCTGGGACTCTTCTTTGTTCTTAAAACATAAGCAGTGCATTTTCTCTTTTGGCCACTAGATGGTGCTATGTGCAGATGCAAAGACAACAAGATTCTTCATCGTTTGAAAATGATTCATATCATTTATGGGTCTATTAATAACCAAAAGTGGAGCATAAAATAACACAAGATACACACAATAGAATGCCAGTAAAATGTATGAAGAACCTCGCAGGAATGTTATTAATACTCACAATTTAAAGGGGACATGTCAGAAGGACGGCTTCCTCTATAACTGTTAACCCTAGCATGAGCCCGAGACTCTTCATTATGGCCGCCTCGAAGCCTCTGGGTTCAGACGAAATGTCCTCATTGCTATGGATGATGACAAATAGCGAAGATAGTAATTTAGATAGTAATTGGATGAGCTGGAGTCCTTAACAGTAATGTAGCAGAGCCAGGTGTGTTGTACAGTAGAGGGTAGTTTGGAAGAGTATTCAGAGTTTAGTAAAGCAGATATAGCAGAGCTAAGTATGCAGTGCAATGGCGGTGGTTCAGAAGAGTATTTAGATAAGCCAAGTAAGCGATTTAGCAGAGCCCAGTATGCAGTAGTGGTGTTTCAGAAGAGTAGAGTCAGACAAGCCAAAATTCAGTAATGCTGATGTAGCAGTGCCAAGTATGCAGAACAGTAGTTTGGAAGAGTAGTCAGACAACCCAAGGTTCAGTTATAGATGTAGCAGAGCCAAGTATGCAGTACAGTAGAGGGTACTTTGGAAGAGTATTTGGACAAGCCAGGGTTTAGTAAGTGATGTAGCAGAGCTAAGTATGTGGTACAGTAGAGGGTAGGTTGGAAAAGTAGTCAGAAAAGCCAGGGTTTAGTAAGTGATGTAGCAGAGGCCAAGTATGCAGTGCAGTAGTGGTGGTTCATTCAGACCAGTAGTCAGAAAAGCCGAAATTCAGTAATGCTGATGTAGCAGAGCCAAGTACGCAGTACAGTAGAGGATAGTTTGAAAGAGTAGTCAGACAAGCCAAGGTGCAGTAATAGACGTAGCAGTCCCGGGTCTATCAGGAGTCAACATACAGAGAAGCAATACACTAGCCAACCCCAAGCTACGGAACTACACCTAACACCTGCCACCAATGTACTGCCATATTACATATATCTGAGTAGCCGTGTGCTCTGTCCTGCTGGATCGGGGCAGGGGAGTATATGACATAGGGGTCTATAGGGGAGCATACGACATAGGAGTCTATAGGGGTGTATATGCCTAAAAAATGGAAATGGTGCAGTTCAACCTTCACAGTTCCCTGCACAATCGCAGCAGCGGTGATTTCCCAGGGCGCCGGCCCTTTAATACATGGCGGAGATTAGACTGTGTGTAGAATAGGCTGTGTGCCAGCTTCCTTTCATTGGCATTGTACCCTGCACTGAATAGCAGGTAGACAGGTCCGGTTGTCATCGGTTCTCGGCGGTATTATATACGCAGACATCATTGTGTGGCGGGCATCACACAGAGACGTCCGCCATAGAGGACTGGACAATGGAGCCCGGGCGTTATCTGCAGTAAATACAATCTATTGTCCCCTGTTAGCAGCCATTACGCCCTTAAAACGGCGACGGCTAATACGAGTCCTCTTCTAGTCTCAGTCCTTGTGGCGGCATGACTTAAAGGGACAGGCTGCTTTCTTCAAGGAACAGCCCCTTACCTATCCATGGGTTCATAGTCGCCAACAGTCCCAAATTCACCAGAATTACCCCAAATTGTCAGAGACCATCCTGGTAAATCTGGCTTGTTCCAACTTGAAAACGGGCAGGGTTTATACAAACCATGCCCAAAAGTGGGCGTTCCCAAACAGGTTTGGGGTGCAGGGGCGGAACGTAAAGGTCACATGTAAGGTTGAGCGAATTAAGCTTAGGATCATAGATCTAAGGTCGATTGGTTAAAAAACGTTGTTGTTAAAGGGATTCAGGTCTGAACCCGGACATATTCCTTTCCTCCCTCACTCAGCCCCTCTGACATGAGCATCGGAGTATTTCATGGTTCGATGCTCTCCTTTGTCCTGCGCGTTTCATGACGTCCCGGGTCTCTGCTAGGTAGAGGCTTCCACCTAGCAATGAGCCCGGTGATATCACCGACACTAATGGGCGGACTTTAGTGGTGCCCCGCCCTGTAAAACCGATAGGGCAGCGCTAAAGCCCGCCCATCAGTCCATCTGTGCCAGTGATGTCACCGGGAACGCTGCTAGGAGGAAGCCTCTGCCTTGCAGTATACAAATATGAACAAACAGCCCTTGCCCTGTGCGATCCTGAAATACTCTGATGCTCAAATCAGAGGGGCCAGAGGGGTGAAAATAGGGATATGTCCGGGTTCAGCTCTGAACCTGGACAACACTTTTAATGCTCTTTCTGCCTACAGAATTAAAATGTATGGGCTCCATGTATGGGTTTTGTCTCGGCTGAAGTTGTGCGAGGCTTTGGTGAATGGGTACGGTATTCCTATCTCTGTATTTAAAAACATTTTAAAATAGGAATCCAGAGTCGGCTTTGGTACTGGCGGGTACCTCAGTACTGAACCCGACTTCGGATTCCTATTTTAAAATGTTTTTAAATACGCAGATAGGAATACCGTACTCAATCACCAAAGTCTCGCCCAACTTCGGCCTAGACAAAGTTTTACTACACAGAGCCAATATATTTTAATGCTGTACGGAAACAGCATTACAAACAAAGTTTTATAACAAATCGACTTCGGATATATGATCCGAAGCTCGATTCGCTGAACCCTAGTCATATGTTTACCATCACCAAGGTTGGTAAGTACGTGGGTTGTGTCTGCTATTGTGACCAGAACTGAGTTGCTATACTGTATGCAACCTGTGGACGGGGTGGCGCTGTTACATAAGTAGGCAATGCCTGATTAACTGACCCCTTCGATTCCAAACAAATGAGCGCCCAGGAGACATTACCGATCCTTCTCATGGCCCCTGGCAGCATGGGAAATGGGGCAGTTGTGGCACCATCCAAAGCCTCTTCCACCAATCTAACCCATATAATATGTGCCCTGACATGACAACACATCTTTTTTTTGCTCGCTCTGTATAGCGGTACTGTTTGGCAGTGTTTTCTATTCAGGATGAGGGGGCCCCACACAACACTGGGGGAGACTTAAGAAACTGTCTAAAAAGAAAAACGGTCTCTGCACAGCTTTCATTTCTTGTAGTACTCTTGAAAAACAATAGCTGCGTTGTGGTTGGTTGCTATGGGCAACAAATATATATTTTTTCTTTTAGGCAGTTTTATAAATCTGCCCCATTGTGCTCAGTGGCCTATAGAGACCGGGCCTATTCTTGATCATTGGGAATTTCCAATGTCACTGACAGATTTACTAGAAGAGAAAATTTGGCCTATCCTGGCCCAAAAATGGGTGGGGATTAGGTAAACAATGACCGATAAGTGGGTGTTCCTGGGTAGGTTGGATTCATACCTGCGGAAGGGACTTAAAGGCTATGGACATCGTTGGGGCAATTTATTTTATGATTGCATATTATTCATTTTGGTATAATAATATATTTTTCAATTGGTCTTTGTTGAAGATCTTCAGCTGTTTTTGTGCTATAGGGGTTAAAAATCAGTCTGGGAACATTCAGCTGATGGCTCATGTGAAGCCTTATCACTAATCTCCTGACCACTTAAGCAATGATCATAGCTAATCAAACTGATAAGAATATGGCATAAATTAGTATTTATGAGGTCAGAAGATCAAAGACGAGCTGTCAGCAGACGATTCACAGACACAACAGTCTGCAAACAGACTGTAACCCCTGTAACACAAAAATGGCTGAAAAGTTTTAATAAAGACCAACTGAAAAAATAATTTTCATACCAAAGGTGTCCATAGCCTTTAAATGTCCCAAATGTACCAACAGTAATGTTGGAAAGTGTGAAAAAGCTGCACATGGTCCTCGGACTGGTCAATGTGGGGCAACCAACTGGATTGTAGCCCAGGTCAATATACTGTATTTAGAGAGTTTGTCTAGATTTGACATCCCCCTGTATATGAACCAGTTGAGCTGGAGGTGAAGTATTACATGGCACCAGTACAAATCAAGGGGTTGTCCATGGAATGCACACAAGCCAGGTCTACCAGAATCCAGCTGCAATGGTGGTCATCTCTCCATATGCCCTGAAGACCCAACTTTATGAATCTAGTTTGACATTGTCACATCCATCCTTTAGAGTGACATTTATGAAGCAGATACATTGTGCTGATATCGTATTTCTCCTCTCTGTGTAACGTATAAACAGTTTGATGGACAGGTACGAGAACTAAGGCCTGGGGACATCATGGCTTCTATGGTCGGAGTTGATGCCTCTGCCGCACCCTGTTCCTTCTCGTCAATCAACACAAAGGGAATAACACAGCTGGGTGGACCCTGGAATTCAACAAATCCCCAACCTTGACACACAGTTATGCCTAAATAAATGTCATATTTTCTTTATAAAACCTTTTGAAATATGCAGCGATCAGTCACTGAAAAAAAGCCATAATTATCTTCTGGATTTTAACATAAATTATAGGGTTTCTTCTTCAACAGCAGAGAGCATTGAAAGGGAACCTGCCACCAGGACAGTTGACCTTCCTGTTTGATCAGTATCAAAACTGGGGTCAAAGCCTGCAAGAACATCCCTGTCAGAGGGGGACAACTCGAGGGTTCTTCATACAGCAGCCAGCTGAATCCAGTGGAGCTCAACTCTTTTAATAATAATCCACTATTACAATGATCTCTCAAGGGAAGGTCTCAACACATCTCCCAACCAGGAGATCATCATACATGACACCAGGATCTGGCCTCAGCATCAGTTCCTGACCCTTCCAGCACACACAGCAACTTACAACTACCACCCCCAACTTCCTCTACTTTGACTTTTCATCATTCCCTCTGGCTGATCAGCCCATGAGGGTGTAGACTGTAGAGGAATGAATAATAACCACCCTTCTATGTGAAAAGTCACAAAAAGTGTAAGGTGCATGCTGTCCTTGCATGCTGATCTATACTGAAGGCCGCAGTCAGCTCAACGTCATGGAATTTATTATGCAATTGCTTTAGTTTTGTGGCATAAGAAAAGTCACAAATTCTAAAGCACTCCTTAAAAAGGCAGCAGAACTGGTTCCTGGACATACCGAAGGCTGGTCAATGTTCCCTCCATGAATACCAGACAGCAATGGCCATGGTAACTAGTAACTACTGGCGCCAGGGGCGTAGCTATAGGGGGTGCAGAGGTAGCAGTCGCTACCGGGCCCAGAAGCCTGAGGGGGCCCAAAGACCCTTGTGCTGCATAAAAAGACACACAAAGCACTGAGGGGGCTTGGGGGCCCAAGCCTAACTCTTGCACCAAGGCCCATGAGCCTTTAGCTACGCCCCTGAATGGCGCCCCACACCATTACACTTGACACTGGTCCTGTGTGTCCCCACTCTATGCATAATGGCAGAAGGCATTCTCCAACCCTCCGTGAAATCTGATGTGACCATCATTAGTAGTAGAACCTGCTTTCTTGACTGAATACATATATATACACACATACCACCCCAGGTGTTTGTTTGTCTTGCCGGGCAGGTGCTGGCATCACTCCTGTCTCCCTGTGTGTACTGGGACTAGTGCTCAGTGAACTTAGCCGCTGGTTCAGGTGCTGACCAGTCTCCCTATTTAGCTCAGTTCCACCTCCATGCCTGAGAATTGGGTTATGTTGTGTCTTGAAACCAGCAAAGGTGTGATCTCTCTTCTCAATACCGATTCTGCTCCTTGCCATCTGCCTCGACCTTGGAATTTCTACCTGGCATTTACTCAGCCTGCCCCAACCTTGGACTGTATTCGGACTACGCATTGTGCCCGATTCCTTGGTGAGTTGAACCGGTAACTCTGACCCCTGTAGGTCTGCGGCCATCTACACCAGAACTTCTCCAGGAGCCCGGTTGGTTCCCTGTAGCAAAGTCTAGATCCCTGTACAGGGGTTAAAGGGTGAATACCAGGGAAACACCAGGATGCCGCTGTTAGGACTAGCCCAAAGTCAAACTGGTTAATTGGCACAATGGGTCCACACCCACTGCCTGTTACATTGTGCAGGATCTTAATTGCAGAGCTTTCACAGAAATCAATAACTTCGTAGAATCTGTTTTAGTTTTTCTCATTAGAGGATTCCTGTTTTTCTCATTTCACATGCACCATAAATACTTGTGGTTACTGATAAGCCTGAGGCTTTTTTACACAGCTTAAATAAACACGTGAACCGCTAGTACCATGTACTGATGGCCAGGACCATAGGCATTGCTGTGGCTCCTATGACTCTGCATAGTGCTGTATACATAAGAGGGTGCCCACTATTATCAGAGGAAAGATGTCAGGGTTAACGTGTTAGCATAAACAGTTACGTGTTTGATGCCAGACCTTTGCCCAATGCAACACCATCCAGGTGCCCATCATGGAGGAGAACTTCAGCAACTGCCTTCAAGTGGTTCTCTGCTCAGAAGACTCCAGTAGTAACTGGTTATTTATGGATAGTTCCATCACTGGAGCTTCACAAGGCCTGAAGTGAGTGTCATACAGTGGGATCCATCACACATAGGTTATTATAGCACCCATTAAATGTATACCTTTGTATGGAGATATGCTATGGAAAAAGTATGGTGACACCTCAACATTCCATCTACAGGAGCTTTTATCAGATCCCATTCTGCATTCATAGGCATTAATATGAAGTTGCTCATGTCTTTGCTCTTCTAGAAAGGATACCTAAAATATTTTGGATTGTCTCTGTAGGAATTTTCGCCCATTCATCCATAAGAACATTTGTGGGGTCAGACACTTATGTTGGATGAGAGGGCCTGGTTCGAAAACTTTATTCTAGTTCAGAGGTGTCAGATGGGGTTGAGGTCTAGACCATGTGCAGTCAATTTCTTCCACCCTAAACTCCCCCAACCATGTCTTTATGGAGCTTGCTTTGTGCACTAGGGCGCCCCTTTCCCATAATAAAGACATATAAAAGTGTAAAAAATAGAAAAATAAGCCCACCCAGACATATTATGTATTGATGCATCCGTAACGACCGATTCTATAAAAATATAACCCCGTCAGGTGAAAGCTGTAAAAAAACAAAAAAAAAAACCTGTGCCTAGCCTCACAAGAAGTGTAATACCAAGCAATCAAAAAGTTGTATCTATCTCAAAATGGTACCAATCAAACCATCACCTCATCCATCCAAAAAGGAGCCCCTACATAAGACAATCGCCTTGAAAAAATAAAATAAAAATGGCTTTCAGAATATGGCAATGCTAAAACAAGAATTGTTCTTTTCAAAATGCTTTTACTGTGTAAAACTTAACAACAAAAATAAAAAAAATTGACAAATTAGGTATCACTGCATCCATTACGGCCTGCTCTACATGATTTACCCCCTCAAGTGAATGCCATAAAAAAAAACATAAAACCTGTGCCAAAAAAGCCATTTTTGGTCACCTTGCCCCTAAAAAGTGTGATATTGAACGATCAAAAAATCTTATGTACCGAAAAATAGTACCAATAAAAACATCTACTCTTCCTGCAAAAAATATACCCCTAGACAAGACCATCAGCAGATAAATAAATAAAAATATGGCTTTCAAAAAAAAAATTTGTCTTCAAAAATGCTTTATTATGTACCGGAAAAACTGAAAAATAAATAAAAAAATAAACATATTTGGTATGTTCGCGTCCATAACTACCTGCTCTATAAAAATAACACATGACCTATCCTGTCAGGTGAACCCTGTAAACATAAAAAAATAAAAACTGTGCCAGAACAGCCATTTTTGGTTACCTTTGGTTACCCCACAAAAAGCGTCATATTGAGAGATCAAAAATCATATGTTCCCCAAAATAGTACCAATAAAAATGTAATTTCATCCTGTCGTTTCCAAAACAGGTTTACATTTTGGGGTTTCTACTGTAGGGGTGCATCAAGGGGTCTTCTAAAGTGACATGGCAACTTAAAATGATCCCAGTGACATCTGCTCTCTAAAATCCATATATTGCTCCTTCCCTTCTGCGCCCGGCCGTGTGCCTTTACAGCAGTGTATGACCACATATGGGGTGTTTCTGTAAACTACATTATCAGGGTAATAAATATTGAGTTTGGCTGTTAACCCTTGCTGTGCTACAAGAAAAATTATTAAAATGGAAAATCTGTAAAAAAAAAAATTGAAATGTTAAAATTTCACCTCCATTTTCCTTTCATTCTTGTGGAACACCTGAAGGGTTAAGAATGTTTGTAAAATCAGTTTTGAATAACTTAAGGGGTGTAATTTCTATAATAGGGTAATTAATGGGGGTTTCTACTATGTAAGTCCCACTAAGTGACTTCATAACTGAATTGATCCTTAAAAAAGTGGGTTTTAGACATTTTCTTAAAATTTTTAAGAATTGCTTCTAAACTTCTAAGCCTTCTAATGTTATTTTTCCAAAAATACAATGTCATTTAAAAAATGATGCCAACATAAAGTAGAAGATTATTATGCAGAGGGACAAGAATAAGCATTTACTATGTAGCACCTGCCATGTGCGGTCCGCAAAATGCGGAAAGCCCGCGGCCGGTATCCGTGTTTTGCGGATCCTCAATTTGCAGACCGCAAAACACATACGGTCGTGTGAATGTAGCCTAAGAGTTTATTCAGTTTTTTTCATGTGTCCAAAATCTGCTGAAGTCAGGCATCTCCACATGCTCTAACTCATGATCCACGTCTCTGGTGGGGGTCTGGGCAGTTACCCTAGAAAGTCCATCGGCATTCTGGCTCTGTATCTTGGACCGATACTTAATGTGATAATAAAGCATTTTTATAAGGAAAATAGTTTTTATGAGAAAAAGAGCAGGTGAGAACCAGTTTAAAAATTAACTTAAATGTCACACAGTCGTTATAAGGGTGACAGGCGACAGTGTAAATCTACCGGGAACAGACGCATATTGTTGGCCGTTGTCCAGGCTGGTGAATTAACCCCCTCAGTACCCAGCCACTTTTCACCTTAAATCCCAAGGCCGATTTTTACAAATCTGACAAAGTACGGTAACTCTGGAACGCTTTTGGTTATCCAAGCCATTCCGAGACTGTTTTCTCACAACACATTGTACTTCATGTTAGTGGTAAATTTGAGAATCCAAAATGGACCCAAAAATTTGGAACAATTCGCTATTTTTGAAATTTGAGTTTCTCTGCTTTTTAGTCAGATAGTGATAACTCACAAAATAGTTACTACTTTACATTTCTTATATGCTTACTTTATATTTGCCATATATGTTACATATAACCATGAATATATTAAATAGTGTCCTTTAGGCTACATTCATATGACCTTGTATTTATTTCCGCATCCGACCCGCATTTCTGCGGGTTGGTTGCGGACCCGATCATTCCTATGGGACCTCAAAATGTGCGGACAGCATCTGTGGTTCCGTATTTTCTTTCCACACAAATATGAAGCATGTCCTATCCTTGTCCACAAAAATTGGTCGGCAGCCCCATTCAAGTCAATGGATCCACATAACTTTCGGAAGACATACGGAATGATTCAGTATGTCATTCGTATTTTTGCAGATCCGTTTCCGTGAAATAGAAGGCCCTGCCCCCTGAGCCGGGTGTAAAATCTTCAGACAGTGCTAATTGCCCCAACAGCTCCATTTCTGATAATGGCACGTCTGAATGTAGGACGTCTGATCTTTCTAATTTAAGAGCACCCTAAATTGTGGGACACGCGTAGGTGACCTCTACCATGACCGTATCCGAAAGTATCGGTCATGGGAAGAGGTCACACGTGAAATTCTCGGAGGAGAGTGGGACACATATATGGATCAGTCATGGGAAGAGGTCACACGTGAAATCCTGGGAAGAGAGTGGGACACACATAGATCGGTCATGGGAAGAGGTCACACGTGAAATCCTCGCAAGAGAGTGGGACACACGTATGGATCGGTAATGGGAAGAGGTCACACGTGAAATCCTCGCAAGAGAGTGAGATACCTCCAAAAGGATTGTCTGTCACTTGGTAAGTGTCAAAGAAAACTTTTGCATTGAAAATTCATAGCAATGTAAATAGTGATGAGCGAGCATGCTCGGCCGAATATCTGTTCGGCTCGAGCTTTGCTATGCTCGGCACATGGCGGTCCTCGACCGAGTACCGCATGTGCTCAAGCGCAATGCTCGAGTCTCCTCCCCGCACGTTTCGCGGGTTTTAATCAGCCAATAAAGGTGCAGGTAAGTACTGCCCTCACTGTAATGCCAGTAGCCATGTTGACTTCTGACATAACAGTGATTGGCTGGCTGGAACGGGCCATCAGGTGCTATATAGCACCCGATGACGCATGTTCGGCTCAGACGTAGACAGGGAGAGCAGAGCGTAGGAAGAGAAAGACAGAGAAGGGAGCGAATTTCACAGTTTTTATTCTGAGAAAGCCTTTCCAGACCCAAAAGTCCTTTCAAGGACTAGTGTGTGTGTTTGTGTGTGTGTGTGTGTGTTTTAGAGCAGCAATCTATTTACCTGCAGTCTCAGGGACAGTGCTGAGGAAGGGGCCGATAGTGCAGGGAGAGAGATTTGCAGTTTTTACTACCAAAAGCTTTTCAAAGACCCCAAAGTCCTTTTAAGGACTACTGTGTGTGTTTGACAGCAGCAAGAAATTTTTATTTTATACCTATTAGTGACATATATTGTACATCATCCGCAGACTGTGTCTTTAATAATCTGGGCCACATCTAGTGTCTATAGTGTGTGGCTTTGTGCAAAAAATACTGATCTACATCTGCAAACAGTGTCTGTATTACAAGATTAGTGTCCATAATCTGTGGTGTTCTGTGACATATACTGTCCTGCATCCGAAAACTGTGTCTTTAGCGGACAGTAAAACAGTCTGCGCCACATCTAGTGACAAAACCATTAATACGAAGAAGGCGAGCACTAAGGGACGGGGAAGTGGGCGTGATGCTGATGGTGCAAGCAGAGGCCGTGGCCCTGGGCGCAATGAAACTGTGCCTGCTACCAGTGCACCAGAAAAAAAATAACATCCACCGTACCCAGCTTCATGTCCAACTTAGCTAGGCAGCGCAGGACAACACTGTCCAAGTCGGACCAGTGCGAACAGTTGGTTGGTTGGATTGTTGAAGATAATGCTTCCAGTCGGTTAAGCACCCACCCTCTCTTCCACTAAGTCCAGTCTCTGTAGCCAAGAGTCTGGTCAACCGAATTATCACTCTGATCATCCTTCCTCCCACCATGGAGAGGCCTGCCAAACGAGTGATCCCACACTCGGATATTCTGAGGAGCTCTTTCCAGTGCCACTATTAAATTTGGTCCTCGCGCCCAGCACGCTTGAAGAGGCACCTGAGATGCGAGATTGTGCCCTGATTCCCAACCTCTTAAGCCTTCACAGTCTCAAGAAGATGACGGTGGTGAACGGCAATCATTCGTTCACGAGGTGGATGATGATGAGACACATCACTGAGGTTGTGGTTAGGTCAAGTCAGGAGGATGAGCAAAGTGAGAAAGTGGAAGAGGAGGTGGTGGACAATGAGGTCACTGACCCAACATGGGAAGGTGAAAAGCCGAGCGAGGACAGCAGTACAGAGGGGGAGGGATCCACAGCACTGCAACAGGATGGAAGAGGCAGTGGGGTTGCAAAAGAGAGAAGTCGACCCACACCAAACAGGCTCGCAACCGTTACACTGAGCACCCCCATGCGTAAATCTACCTTGCCAAGTGGTAGGTGTTCCGCAGTATGGCGCTTTTTTGAGGAAAGTGCAGAAGACAAAAGAGTGGTAGTTTGCAACCTGTGCCATACCAAAATGAGCTGGGGCGTGAACACTAGCAACCTCACCACCAGCATGATCCGCCACATGGCATCCAAGCACCCTAATAAGTGGTCAGAATGCCTGGGTCCGCAATCTGGGTCTGCGGGTCACACCACTGCCCCCTCTTCCCCTGTCTTATGCACTGCTGGCCAATCCCCTGTCAGATGCCCCTCGCCCTGCACCTGGACCTTCGCATGAACCATCAGCAACAACATCAACATCCACTTCCCTGTCCCAGTGCAGTGTCCAAATGTCCATAACACAGTCATTTGAACGCAAGCGCAAATACCCACCCACCCCTAGGCCATAGCACTAAATGCGCAACTTTCAAAATTACTGGCCCTTGAAATGCTGCCATTTAGGCTTGTGGTATGCAGTCCCCAGCATGTGTCCCAGAACATCACCCGTGCCCTGACCAACGCACTTACTGGGAAGGTCCACTTCACCACAGACATATGGACAAGTGCTGGTGGCCAGGGACGCTACATTTCCCTGACCACACACTTGGTGAATGTTGTGGAGGCCGGAAGTGAGTCGTACCCTGGAAAGGCACAAGTGCTACCCAAGCCCAGGATTGTGGGCCCTACGTCCATCAGGGTCTCTCCGCCAGCAGCTATGTTACTGGCTCCAACCCCCACTTCTCCTCCTCCTCCACCTCCTCCTCCAGTTCCACCTCAAGCTAGCTGGAAGCAGCGTAGCACTGCTGTGGGTAAGCATCAACAGGCAGTGCTGAAGCTGATCTGCTTAGGGGACAAACAGCACACCGCTGCAGAGCTGTGGCAGGGTATAAGAGACCAGACTGAGCTGTGGCTCTCGCCACTCAACCTACAACCAGGCATGGTTGTGTCTGACAATGGCCGTAACTTGGTGGCAGCTTTGGAGCTCGGCAACATCCCATGCCTAGCCCACATCTTAAACTTAGTGATTCAGTGGTTTATCAAAACCTACCCCAATTTGCCAGAGCTACTAGTGAAGGCGCACCACGTGTGTCCACAGCTTCAGCTGGTCTGTCAACGCTGCAGCAGCGCTTGCGGCTTCCAGCTTCCACATGTTGGCCAGGCTTTGTGAGCAGCAGAGGGCAGTTGTGGAATACCAGCTGCAACATGGTCGTCGCCTTTCGAGTCAACTGCCACTATTTACAAGCGAGGAGTGGGCATTGATGTCAGAACTCTGTGAGGTTTTAAAAAACTTTGATGAATCCACACAGATGGTTAGTGGCGATAACGCTATTATGAGCCTAACCATCCCACTGCTTTGTCTACTCACAATAATGGATGACGCTCTGAATGTGGCAGATGAGGAAATGGGGGAGGACATTACACAGGGTGATAGCCAGACCACCCACAGTTCGTCTTCTCAGCGCGAATTGGACCATGAAGAGGAAGAGTAGCTGGAGACAGTTGCCTCTGCTACAGAGGGTAGTACCCATGGAACTTTAATTACATATGTTCAGTGTGGGTGGGCAGAAGAGGAGGAAGAGGAGATGGAGAGTAATCCGGATGTCGACATCGATGTCTTGCCTGTTGGTACTCTGGCACACATGGCTGACTTCATGTTAGGCTGCCTTCCCCGCGACCCTCGTGTTATACGCATTTCAGATAACACAGATTACTGGGTGTTCTCATCTCTCATTACTGTGGTGGAGAGGACGAGTAAAACGGTGCAATACCAGAAGGTACTTGTTGAGAGATTGCTCCAAAATTTTCCATCTGACAACGCTGGCGGCAGAGTCCGTACTTCCTTAAGCAACCGAGGAAGGGAGACAAGGGGAACACACATCAGTTCCAACAAAGGCAGGGCAACACTCTCCAAGGCATGGGACACTTTCATGACACCCCGCCAGCAACCTCACCCTGAAGCGTGGCCTAGTGGTACAAGGAGGGAAAATTTTTGGAAGATGGTTAAGGAATACATAGCAGACCGTGTCAGCATCCTAAATGATCCCTCAGTGCCTTACAACTACTGGCTGTCCAAGCTGGACACGTGGCACAAACTTAGAGGTGCTGGCCTGCCCTGCCGCCAGCGTTTTGTCTGAGTGTGTATTTAGTGCTGGTGGCATTATAACAGATAAGTGTTTCCGCTTGTCCACTGGCAATGCTTGACAGGTTGACTCAGATAAAAATGAACAAGGCCTGGATTGCCCCTGACTTCTCAACTCTACCAGAGGAGAACTGAGCTGATGATGAACATAAAGGCAATTTCAATCTATCATTTATAATGTACTCAATCTACTGTAGTGTATTCCCATGCACCTTTTCCACCACAAAAAAAGAGTATATGGTTGAATCTTGTTTATTCTTCCTCCTCCTAAGGGCTCTTTCACACCTGCGTTCTTGTCTTCCGGCATAGAGTTCCGTCGTCGGGGCTCTATGCCGGAAGAATCCTGATCAGGATTATCCCAATGCATTCTGAATGGAGTGAAATCCGTTCAGGATGCATCAGGATGTCTTCAGTTCCGGAACGGAACGTTTTTTGGCCGGAGAAAATACTGCAGCATGCTGAAGACGCAAGGCCGGATCCGGAATTAATGCCCATTGAAAGGCATTGATCCGGATCCGGCCTTAAGCTAAACGTCGTTTCGGCGCATTGCCGGATCCAACGTTTAGCTTTTTTAGAGTGGTTACCATGGCTGCCGGGACGCTAAAGTCCTGGCAGCCATGGTAAAGTGTAGCGGGGAGCGGGGGAGCAGCATACTTACCGTCCGTGCGGCTCCCGGGGCGCTCCAGAATGACGTCAGGGCGCCCCACGCACATGGATGACGTGATTGCATGGCACGTCATCCATGCGCATGGGGAGCTCTGACGTCACTCTGGAGCGCCCCGGGAGCCGCGCGGACTGTAAGTATACCGCTCCCCCGCTCGTACTATGGCAACCAGGACTTTAATAGCGTCCTGGGTGCCATAGTAACACTGAAAGCATTTTGAAGACGGAACCGTCTTCAAATGCTTTCAGTACACTTGCGTTTTTCCGGATCCGGCATGTAATTCCGGCAAGTGGAGTACACGCCGGATCCGGACAACGCAAGTGTGAAAGAGGCCTTATCCAGATTGTATATATTCCCTCCACTCTAATTTTTTTAATAAGGTCAGCCCAACTGCAAGCCCTCAACTCAAATTTTTGTATAGGGTCAGCTCAACTGCAGGCCCTCAACTCAAATTTTTGTATAGGGTCAGCTCAACTGCAGGCCCTCAACTCAAATTTTGTTATAGGGTCAGCTCAACTGCATGCACTCGCATATAATGTTTTAGAGCATCAGCTGTACAGCATGCAATCGCATATAATGTTTTAGAGCGTCAGCTGAACAGCATGCACTCGCATATAATGTTTTACAGCGTCAGCTGAACAGCATGCACTCGCATATAATGTTTTACAGCGTCAGCTGAACAGCATGCACTCGCATATAATGTTTTAGAGCGTCATTTGAACAGCATGCACTCGCATATAATGTTTTTGAACGTCAGCAAGGCACTTGCAAATAATGTTTTAGAGCATCAGCTGAACAACATGCACTTGAAACTAATGTTTTAGAGCGTCAGCTGTACAGCATGCACTCGCATATAATGTTTTAGAGCGTCATTTGAACAGCATGCACTCACATATAATGTTTTAGAGCATCAGCTCACCTGCAGGCACTCGTATATAATGTTTTAGAGCATCAGCTGAACAGCATGCACTTGCATATAATGTTTTACAGCATCAGCTGAACAGCATGCACTCATATATAATGTTTTAGAGCGTCAGCTGAACAGCATGCACTCGCATATAATGTTTTAGAGCGTCAGCTGAACAGCATGCGCTCGCATATAATGTTTTAGAGCGTTAGCTGAACAGCATGCACTCGCATATAATGTTTTAGAGCATCAGCTCACCTGCAGGCACTAGCATATAATGTTTTAGAGTGTCATCTTACTAGCAGGCCCTCACCCCTAATGTTCTAGAGGATCAGCTGAGCAGCAGACCCTCGTCCCTCATGTTTTAGATGGTCAGATCAGCAGGCCCTTGCTCCAAATGTTTTTGAGGGTCACCAGCAGGCCACTAATCATAATTTTTCAAGGGTGTGTATGATGCCCTCATTTATGTGTAATAAAGGGTGTATTGTATTGACGGTTTCTTGTAATTTTTGGCAGCCCTTTCACTTAGTGCATAGGCTTTATGAGTGTAGGAGTCCCACTACCTGAACAATTGTACCACAATGTGAATGAGGCCCTCCTTTATGTGATATACAGGCTGTTTCGGAGTGCCTCTTGCTTTAATTTTTTGCAGCACTTGCACTTTATATACAAGTAAATATACAGGAAATAATGTTTCCTAACAACTTTTCCTGTAAAATTGGGGGGTTTTGTGCGTATTTTTGTCAGTTTGGAAAAGTGGCGTACAACTCGGACAACATGGTTCCCAGCAGAGACCTGGGAGTCCAAGATGCCTCCAGACATCGTCCCCATGCTGTTCTCGATCCATTTTGGTGGTGTTTCTGTCACTTTCTGACCTTTTCCAATGGACCAGGCATCCTCCCCTCTTCAGAGCAGGGGGTGCCTGGTTGTCTCCCATTAGCCTCCATTAAACTCGGGTGCACGGATATAGCAATGTGTTCGGGCCGAACACCCGAATACTTTGGTGCTCGATCATCATTAAATGTATACTATGAATATCTGGAGATGGGGGATTGAAGAAGAAGCCGTATCTTTACAGAAACCAACTTATATTCCTTTCCCCAATAATGGAGTTACGACCATAAGTTTTGTATATATTTAAGTTCCTTTTTAATTTTATTTAAACTTAAATTACAAGAACATAATTTCAGTTGCAGAACTGTGGACAATCTTCGGGATGAAGAAGATGAGAAACAGACATTGAAGGTCCTGCTCCGCCTGCAACATCACCATCAGCTGTAGCAGATGTGGAGATTGAAAGACCGGAGTCCACAAATTACATCTAGTTCAGAAATGTGTAGAAGGCAGGGGTGGACTGGGAATTTAAAGTGGCCCTGAAAAAAAAAACTAAAAGTGGCCCCATGTTGTAGGGGGAGGGTGAAAATTGACAGAAGGGATGGGGGGGCAAAATGCTAGCGCAATATACTGCCCTATCAGAGCCAAATACCACAGTGCAGCACAATATACTGCCCCAGCAGAACCAAATACCACAGTGCAGCACAATATACTGCCCCAGAAGAACCAAATACCACAGTGCAGCACAATATACTGCCCCAGCAGAACCAAATACCACAGTGCAGCACAATATACTGCCCCAGCAGAACCAAATACCACAGTGCAGCACAATATACTGCCCCAGCAGAACCAAATACCACAGTGCAGCACAATATACTGCCCCAGCAGAACCAAATACCACAGTGCAGCACAATATACTGCCCCAGCAGAACCAAATACCACAGTGCAGCACAATATACTGCCCCAGCAGAACCGAATACCACAGTGCAGCACAATATACTGCCCCAGCAGAACCGAATACTACAGTGCAGCACAATATACCGCCCCAGCAGAACCGAATACTACAGTGCAGCACAATATACTGCCCCAGCAGAACCAAATACCACAGTGCAGCACAATATACTGCCCCAGCAGAACCGAATACCACAGTGCAGCACAATATACTGCCCCAGCAGAACCGAATACTACAGTGCAGCACAATATACCGCCCCAGCAGAACCAGATACCACAGTGCAGCACAATATACTGCCCCAGCAGAACCAGATACCACAGTGCAGCACAATATACTGCCCCAGCAGAACCAGATACCACAGTGCAGCACAATATACTGCCCTATCAGAGCCAAATACCACAGTGCAGCACAATATACTGCCCCAGCAGAACCAAATACCACAGTGCAGCACAATATACTGCCCCAGCAGAACCAAATACCACAGTGCAGCACAATATACTGCCCCAGCAGAACCAAATACCACAGTGCAGCACAATATACTGCCCCAGCAGAACCAAATACCACAGTGCAGCACAATATACTGCCCCAGAAGAACGAAATACCACAGTGCAGCACAATATACTGCCCCAGCAGAACCAAATACCATAGTGCAGCACAATATACTGCCCCAGCAGAACCAGATACCACAGTGCAGCACAATATACTGCCCCAGCAGAACCAAATACTACAGTGCAGCACAATATACTGCCCCAGCAGATCAAATACCACAGTGCAGCACAATATACTGCCCCACCAGAACCAAATACCACAGTGCAGCACAATATACTGCCCCAGCAGAACCAAATACTACAGTGCAGCACAATATACTGCCCCAGCAGATCAAATACCACAGTGCAGCACAATATACTGCCCCACCAGAACCAAATACCACAGTGCAGCACAATATACTGCCCCCGCAGAACCAGATACCACAGTGCAGCACAATATACTGCCCCGGCAGAACTAAATACCACAGTGCAGCACAATATACTGCCCCACCAGAACCAAATACCACAGTGCAGCACAATATACTGCCCCCGCAGAACCAGATACCACAGTGCAGCACAATATACTGCCCCAGCAGAACCAAATACCACAGTGCAGCACAATATACTGCCCCAGCAGAACCAAATACCACAGTGCAGCACAATATACTGCCCCAGCAGAACCAAATACCACAGTGCAGCACAATATACTGTCCCAGCAGAACCAAATACCACAGTGCAGCACAATATACTGCCCCAGCAGAACCAAATACCACAGTGCAGCACAATATACTGCCCCGGCAGAACTAAATACCACAGTGCATTGAAATGTTCCAATGCTCCACTCCAAGGGGCAGGAGGGGTGAAGAAGGGGATATGTTCCAGTTAAAAAAAATATATAAAAAAAATTATAGGATTAATCACATTTTTAAATATTTTACATTTAAAACGGGCTACTCATTACATCAACCAATGTATACTGTTGATGTATATAACTTGGGACAGACCCCCAAAAATGGGTTAATGGTAATGAGGTATTAGAGGGTATTTAGGCAAAAAATAAATACCGTATTTTTCGCCGTATAAGACGCACTTTTTCCCCCCCAAAAGTGGGGGGAAAATAGCAGTGCGTCTTATACGGCGAATGCAGCTTATTTTGCGATTTGCGAATTTTCGCGCAAATTTTTGCGCGATTTTTTGCGCGAATTTTAGCGCGATTTTTTGCGCAAATTATTTTGCGATTTTCAATGATACATTTTCATGTATCAGCTGTGAGGGAGGAGGGGCTGGGGGCCGGCGTCTGCTTTTATAATGACAGCGGGGCCCGTGCAGTGACTATTCTACTACACGGGCCCCGCTCACTGTATAATCGTATGTCTAATAGTAAATAGTTATGTACATAATCGCATAATGAGCGGAGTACTTACAACTACAAACGCTCGCCGAGAGGAGGGAGGAGGCAGGCTGGGAGGACGGGCGCTGGCAGTGTGTGAGTCATACGTCACGCGCCTGCGCCGCCCACTTTATGAATGAAGCAGGCGGCGTGGGCGCATGACGTATGACTCACGCTGCCAGCGCCTGTCCTCCCAGCCTGCCTCCTGCCTCCTCCCTCCTCTCGGCGAGCGCTTGTAGTTGTAAGTACTCCGCTCATTATGCGATTATGCACATAACTATTTACTATTAGACATACGATTATACAGTGAGCGGGGCCCGTGTAGTAGAATACAGTCACTGCACGGGCCCCGCTGTCATTATAAAGCCAGATGCCGGCCCCCAGCCCTGTATTGAGGGTCATTCACTACAGGGACACTTATGGAGGGGATCTGTGGATGACACATAGCATAAGATGCTATATATGTGTCATCCACAGATCCCCCCCATAACTGTCATACACAGAGACCCCAATAAGAGCCACCCACAGATTCCCCATAAGTGTCACCCACAGATCCCCATAAGTGTCACCCACAGATCCCCCATAACAGTGCGTCACCCACAGATCCCCCATAACAGTGCCATCCACAGACCACAATTAGTTCAAAACCCACCAAAAGCACACCTTTTGGTTCAAAATATTTTTTTTCTTATTTTCCTCCTCAAAAACCTAGGTGCGTCTTATAGGCCGGTGCGTCTTATACGGCGAAAAATACGGTATATCTTTTTTAGATTATATCAATAAACTAACATTTTTAAAACATGAATTTCATGGTCTCATTAGACAATTATGGAAAAATCTATGCAAAAAATTGCAAAAAGGAAATAATAAAAATGTAAAAAGCCCATGAAAATAATTTTTTTAAGGAATTAATAAATTGGCTACTAAGATACCCCAGCCCACAAGCCCACGTCAAGGGTCCTCATTCTCTTGCGAGTCCCTACACTATCAAGGGTCCCTACACTATCATGTAACTTTTGCATAAAAAAGTTACTTTGCCACCCAGTCAGGAGATGATAGTGTCCATGCCTGTAGGCACCTGTCGCAAACTAGAAGGCATAGCTGTGTTGGTAGAACCACTGCAGGCAACCGAAGGGGGTGCTGATCCACTAGTAACCCATTCCTTGGCAGTAGTTTGCAATTCTGATGTGTAAACACCCAGGACCAGAGTGTAGATCTCACCCCAGGAAGGTTGCTGGCTAACATCTGTGTGACTCCGGAGGAAGTAAGGAAAGTAACTGATGCAGTTGAAGCCGGCTGAAAGGGATGAATGGACCGTAACCGTGTCCATGGGAAAAGATGAGGACCCCACCTCTAAATGGAATGGCTGTACAATTCGAGAACAGATGAAGATGGAGACTTGTTCGTGTTCCCTGGAACAGGTCCAGAAGATAGATTAACTGTTGTGGGAGAACCGAGCAACCATCGCGCGTTATGATGAAGATTTGGGATGTACGACAGGTATCTACCATGAGATTCCCACAGGAGAAACCCATCCAATTAGAGAGCGCTACCGACAAATTCCTCTACAGTTGTATCAGGACGTAAAATAACTGTTGACTAAGATGCTGCAGGGTGGGATCATCCGAGAAAGTCAAAGTCCTTGGGCAGCTCCGATAGTGTTAGTAAGAAAAAAGGTGGGTCCATCTAGTTTTGTGTAGAAGTTAAAGACCTGCACCATACGAGATTCCCATCCCTTACCCTGGATCGAGGAGTCCCTCTCTGCGCTAGGGAGAGCCCGGTACTTCTCCTAGATCTGGCTAGTGGGTATTGGCAGGTGCCGATGGCCAAGAAAGACAAGGAGAAGACGGCATTTATTTTGCCCATGGGGCTATACAAACGGAACCGGATGCCCTTCGGGTTGACAAATGCCCTGGAACATTTCAGAGATTGATGGAGAAATGTCTCGGTGACTTCAACTTTGAGTTCACTCTCATCTACTTGGACGACATTATAGTGTACTCTGCAACCTTTGAAGACCATCTCAACCAGTTGGGGCAAGTATTTTAATGATTGCGGGAACACAGGCTCAAATTGAAACCCAGTTCCAATCTAAAATTGATTACTTGGGTCATCGCGTATCAGGAGAAGGGTGAGACCGTCGAGGGACAAGATAGCGGCTGTTGGATAGCCCGAATGTCTAAGTTCAATTGTCTGAATAAAATAGAAATAAAATGAAAAGTACACAAAACTGTTAGCGCCAAAACTACCCAAACTGTAAAATTATCAGATTATTTAATTCACACATTGTGTGCCCCACACAAGAACACCTTAAAGGGGTTGTCTGACAGTGTTAAAGGGGTTGTCCAGCAGTATAGAATTTTCTTAATATCTGTTCACAATGGGTTCAAAATAAAAAAGAAGCCATACTCACCCTCACCTGTCACCCGTTGCTTACCGGTCACCGCTGATCTGCACTTCCTGGTCCCGGTTCAACACGCAGGAAATGCCGGGAGATGCCTGCACAGCTAATCACCGGCAGCAGCTGTCACCTGTCTAGCCGGGACCAGTGAAAAGCAGAGACCGGTAAATGTTGGAATGTAAGTGGTGAAGAATATGGCTTATTAAAAATGTTTTAAAGCACTGTGAGCCATACACTACTCACAAAAAGTTATAGAAGGGATATTTGTCTTTTGGGTGAAATTTATGGATATTGTAAAAAATTCATGCTCCAGTGATATTATATCATAAAAGTCAGGCTTTAAGGAGAAGCAGCCAAGGTGATTTTCTCATTTCAAACAATTTATAAAAAATGTCAGTGTCTCAATAACTTGTCAGGTGGCCTTGAGCATCAATTACAGCTTGACAATGACGTCTCCTGCTGTTCACAAGTCGACTTATTGTCTGCTGAGGTGTGGCATCTCACGCTTCTTGAAAGGTGGCTCTCAGGTCATTGAAGTTCTGGGGTACAGAGTTACAAGACTTTACACGGCGACTCAGCTGATCCCATAGGTTTTCAATGGGCTTCAGGTCTGGAGAAAGTGAAGGCCACACCATTTCAGGTTCCCCAGTCTCCAGCAGCCGTTCCCTAATGATGCGATCTCAATGAGCTGGCGCATTGTCGTCCATGAAGATTAAGTTAGGCCTGAGTTGTTCATGCAGAGGCACAACGACTGGATTAATGATGTTTTTCAAATAGTATGGGCTTGTGACTGTATCATTCACAAAGCGTAGGGCAGTTCTGTATTGACTAGACACACCTGCCCACACTGTGACACCACCACCACCAAAGGCTCGTCTGGTGACAACAGTGGTTGATGCATAGCGCTCTCCTTGACATCTCCAACATCATTAGACTGCCATAATTTCTGCTCAGCGTGAATCGACTTTCATCAATGAACAGCACCGAGGCCCACTGTTTCCCTCGTCCAGCATAGATGCTCCCTGGCCCATGTAAGACGATGATGCCTGTGCCTGGTGGTATGGTCAGGTACCGATTGCAGGTCATCTAGCACACAGACCACGTTGATGTAAATTATTTAGAATGGTCTGAATTGACACTTGGGCGCCTCTCACCTCCCTTAAATGTGCCTGGAGTTGTGTGGCATTCATCATCCGGTTCCGCAGGGCATTGTTCACAATGAAGCGATCATCAGTGTGGGATGTGGCCAAAGGACGTCAACTTTTCTGCCTTTCTGTGACTCTTCCAGTCTCTGCAGGGGCGTAGCTAAAGGTTCATGGGCCCTGGTGCAATAGTTCAGCTTGGGCCCCCCCTTCCATCATTGCTTTGTGGCCAGGGGCAGGGAAGCACATTGCCTTCCTGCTGCCTGAGGCAAAAATTGAAGCTGCACCCCCACCATGCCAAGTTCTTGACCTAACACCTTCCCTCCAGCCAGAGATGTAACTTGACCAGCATGCACCTTCTTCTCACGTGGTACAAGGGTCTTTGGGGCCCCTCAGGCTCCTTGGCCTGGTAGCGACTGCTACCTCTGCACCCTCTATAGCTACGCTCCTGAGTCTCTGTATCTCTGATACAACCTGCTGATGACTCTTTGTGACACTCTAAGCTCAGTGGCCACTTCCCTCTGAGAACATCCTACTTGAAGTCTCGCAATGGCAAGGTTCTGTTAATCAATTGTTAGGCGTCATCTTGGTCTTATGATATCAAAATGTGAACAGCATGATGAGGAGGACTGTTTAAATACCAATTCTAATTGAAACAGGAAATTTATTGGCCGATTCATAGATCAAACAACTGTTGTGAATTTTGCCGTTAAGCTCCTTGTTAGAGAACAGCAAGTTGTGCAAAAAGTACTGAAACACTGTTGGACATCTGCATTCAAAAGTTTAGAGAAGGTCACATTAAGTTCATCTGTAAAGGTTAGAGTGCATTTTAGGTTCATCCTGAAATTTCACCCACAAGCTAAATATCCCTAACTTTTTGTGAGTAGTGTGTATGAAAAATATAATACTACTGGACAACCCCTTGATCCAACCACCAAGGTGAAAGCTCTTGTGTTGTGAGCACAGCATGACCCCATAATGCACAGTGATTGGCTGAGCGGTCATCTCCTGACATTTCCTGTATGTCAGCCCAGACCCAGACAAGTAGAGGTCAGACAGTATCCGGTAAGCACTGGCACAACAGCAGTAGGGGGATCGGTGAGACTGATTATCGATTCTTCTATGTATTTTTACACCATTCTGATTAATTTATAAAAAAAAATTGCTTTAGCTGGACAACCCTTTAACATCTCTCTTGACCCTGCCTAGACTTATCTACTGGAACTTCATCTATGTATGTACGCTCAATGAATGGTTCTCTCAGGCTACTTCCCAATCTTCTTTACTTGCAAAACACCAAATTTACAACACAACCAGAAGCAAAATCCATATTGGGTGGCACAGTGATCATATTGGTCGGTACTTATTTTTCTTTTATGCTTGTGGCTTGGTTTACACTAGGATTTATTCAATTTTATTCACATATAGTGCATAGAGCAGAAGCTGTTCATTTGGATATGTATTGCATATTGTGTAGATATGAAACTTACGATAATTACACCTTTATATTTTATTACTTTATGACACCTTTGTAGTATATTACTTTATTACACCTTTACATTACATTATGCAGGATGGGTGACTTCAACCTTCTTTTGTGGTGCATTCCATTTTAATATACGGTATGTTTTAATCTCTCTGGTATTGCAATAATTTAGTTTTATTGGTGCTTCTTGTTGCGTACTCCTGAGCCTCTCTTTTGTTGGTTTTCTTGGTCATAGGTTTAGCAGCTGCATTGTATATGGCTCAGGGCCCATTCTTGATTAATAGTTTGAACTCAGGGGTGGATTAAGTTACAAAAAGGCCCTGGGCTGTTCCTCAAGCTTGGGCCCCATGAGTAAAAAAAAGTTACTTCTTCTCTAATTTTAATGTTTTCTTTCCTCATTTTCTCCATTCGGACCAGACTGCCATGACGACTTCTTTGAACCATATTATGCCTCTGCAGAGTTTGCAACACAGATTTCTCACTTTTCCATCATCCTTTTACCCTCAATACTGTGCCAATGCCCTCAAATATTATACTGCAAAAGTACACTGCCATACAGATAATCCCCCCATTAGTAAAATTACTCCCAAAATTGCCACCAAAAGTAATTCTCTCCTAGAGTGCCATCATTAGTAACGGAGCCCCTTATAGTACCCCTAACAGTGATAATGCTCCCCCATTAGTAGCATATTGTGCCTACTTATAATAATGCCACCAAAATTACCCCCAGTAGTAAAGATGCCCCATAGTGCCCCAGTAGTAATACAGCCTCCCTATAGTTAATTCCATAGTAATAAGGCCCCTCTGTAAGGCATTCCAATAGTTCTCCAAGAATTTATAATGCCTTCTGTAGTGCCTCCAGTAGTTATGTGCTCCAAGTAATGCCCCAGTAGTTATAATATGTACCATTGCTTATAATCAGGGCCGGATTATAAGGAGGGCACCTGGGGATCGTGCCCAGTGGCCTTCACCAGCCTGGGGCCTCCACTAACAACTTGCTTATATTTCAGCAGGAACCTCTACTGCAGCTAGTACAACATTCCGGCGCACTGTGTGGCAGGGACAATGTAATGATGTCACCTCCAGCTACACAAAGATTATCCTCAGCATGAGCTTGGGCTGCATGATTCCTCTGTTGCCCGTTGCCGTGAAGGTCTGTTAGTTACCATGTGGGGAGCTGGTACTGCCAGCATGGAGCGCACAGCAAAGTGCTGGTCATAATTTATACTTGCTCCACAGACTCTACCCTGAGTTTGTCCGGGATTACAGGCTGTTATCGGTAGAGGTCAGTGAGTCTGAACCTTGAGCGAATGTAGAGCAGGGCTTACTGATGGAAATTGTTAGGCTACATTTACAACGAAAGCATCCAAATCCCCATTGGATACAAGGTTGGACTGGCTCACCAGAGGATCCTTTGGTGGGCTCAGGCTCTCATACCATAGTAGGCCCTAAAGGTGCAAAGAAAAAAAAAACATTTGGAGCCAAACACTTGCCAATAGGGTCTCTTTTTTTAAATCAAAATCTATTAGACATTATTGATGATATAGGAGTTGGCCCCCGAGAAAAATGTTGTGGGCTGAAGAAACCTCAGTCCAACCCTGGCTGGACCTCATTGTAGTCAATAGGGATCTGGTGGTTCACAGTACTATCTGGCTATGACAGAAATAGTGAACTCTGGCAGGCTATTCATTGTGAGATTCGGTCAGTAGATCTGCTGTTGGGCCAGAATCGATAGACCTGTAATACTCTCATCTGAAACTAGATAAAGTTGACTATAATTTCCTTCACAAAATTCTGAGTTGTATGTGGCCTCTCAATAGAATATGCACATTCACCAAGGAGAACTTATAGTGAGGGGAATTTCTGAAGCAAATTTTTCTTGAGTCTGTGTTGGCATAGTTCATAAAACAGCCCACATTTGGCTTCATCCTTAAAAGGGTTGTCCAGGTTCAGAGCTGAACCTGGACATCCCTCCATTTTCACCCCGGCAGCCCCCCTGACATGAGCATCGGAGCAGTTCATGCTCCGATGCTCTCCTTTGCCCTGCGCTAAATCGCGCAGGGCAAAGGCATTTTTCTGAGTTCCGGTGACGTACCGGGGCTCTCTATGGGGCTGACAGGAACCCCGTTGACGTCACCGGCACTGATGGGCGGGATTTGGCTCTGCCCTAGCCAGTAAAACGGCTAGGGCAGAGCTAAAGCCCGCCCCTCAGAGCCGGTGACGTCACCGAACACACTGCTGGGTGGAAGTTACCGCCCGGCAGTGTGTTATTGTAAACACAAGAGCCTGTGCCCTGCGCGATCTAGCGCAGGGCACGGGAGCGCATCGGAGCATGAGATGCTCCGATGCCAGGCTCAGGAGGGCTGCCGGGGTGAAAATAAGGGTATGTCCGGGTTCAGCTCTGAACCCGGACAACCCCTTTAACCACCTCAGCTCCCCTAGCTTAAACACCCTTAATGACCAGACCACTTTTTACAATTCTGCACTACACTACTTTCACCGTTTATTGCTCGGTCATGCAACTTACCACCCAAATGAATTTTACCTCCTTTTCTTCTCACTAATAGAGCTTTCATTTGGTGGTATTTCATTGCTGCTGACATTTTTACTTTTTTTGTTATTAATCGAAATTTAACGAAAGTTTTGCAAAAAAATTACATTTTTCACTTTCAGTTGTAAAATAAAAAAGAAAAAAACGATATCTATATATAAATTTTTCGCTAAATTTATTGTTCTACATGCCTTTGATAAAAAAAAATGTTTGGGTAAAAAAAACAAAAATGGTTTGGGTAAAAGTTATAGCGTTTACAAACTATGGTACAAAAATGTGAATTTCCGCTTTTTGAAGCAGCTCTGACTTTCTGAGCACCTGTCATGTTTCCTGAGGTTCTACAATGCCCAGACAGTAGAAAAACCCCACAAATAACCCCATTTCGGAAAGTAGACACCCTAAGGTATTCGCTGATGGGCATAGTGAGTTCATAGAACTTTTTATTTTTTGTCACAAGTTAGTGGAAAATGATGATTTTTTTTTCTTGCAAAGTCTCATATTCCACTAACTTGTGACAAAAAATTAAAACTTCCATGAACTCACTATGCCCATCAAGAAATACCTTGGGCTGTCTTCTTTCCAAAATGGGGTCACTTGTGGGGTAGTTATACTGCCCTGGCATTTTAGGGGCCCTAATGTGTGAGAAGTAGTTTGAAATCACAATGTGTAAAAAATGCCCTGTGAAATCCAAAAGGTGCTCTTTGGAATTTTACATATACCCATGCTGGGTGAGATAAATATCTCGGTCAAATGCCAACTTTGTATAAAAAAATGGGAAAAGTTGTCTTTAGCCGAGATATGTCTCTCACCCAGCATGGGTATATGTAAAATGTCATCCCAAAACACAATGCCAAAATTCTCCTGAGTACGGCGATACCACATGTGTGACACTTTTTTGCAGCCTAGGTGGGCAAAGGGGCACACATTCCAAAGAGCACCTTTAGGATTTTACAGGGCATTTTTTACACATTTTGATTTCAAACTACTTCTTATGCATTAGGGCCCCTAAAATGCCAGGGCAGTATAACTACCCCACAAGTTACCCCATTTTGGGAAGAAGACACCCCAAGGTATTTTGTGATGGGCATAGTGAGTTCATGGAAGTTTTAATTTTTTGTCACAAGTTCTCACACATTAGGGCCCCTAAAATGCCAGGGCAGTATAACTACCCCACAAATGACCCCCTTTTGGAAAGAAGACACCCCAAGGTATTCAATGAGGGGCATGGCGAGTTCATAGAAATTTGGCACAAGTTAGCAGAAATTGTTTTTTTTTTGTTTTTTTCTCACAAAGTCTCCCTTTCCGCTAACTTGGGACAAAAATCTAAATCTTTCATGGACTCAATATGCCCCTCAGCGAATACCTTGGGGTGTCTTCTTTCCAAAATGGGGTCATTTGTGGGGTGTTTGTACTGCCCTGGCATTTGAGGGTCTCCGCTATCATTAAATGAACGGCACAGATCTCTTCATTCACATCGATCAATGTGGATGAAAAAATCTCTGCCAAAAAAAAAAAGGAGGGGAAAGGCGTCTGCCAGGACATAGGAGCTCCGCCCAACATCCATACCCACTTAGCTCGTATGCCCTGGCAAACCCGATTTCTCCATTCACATCAATCAATGTGGATGAATAAATCATTGCCGGGATTTATTATTTTATTTTTTTATATACAAAGTGTTTGCCAAAGCATATGAACACCGCCGCCCCCTCAGCTCATATGCCTCGGCAAACGTATCTTTTACTGCAGAGGAAAAATCTCGTCTTGCAGCGCCGCATACACCGACTTTTGTGTAATCTGACAGCAGCGCAATGCTTCTGTCATAATGCACATCAGTGCTGCAGCTAGTCGATCGGTTGGTCCACCTGGAAGGTAAAAAAAACAAAACAAAAAATAAAAAACCAGGCCGCAACGCAATAAATTTATTAACTTTAATAACATTTGAACGGAACATATAAACTTTATTTAACTTTTTGAACAGAACGTAAACTTTTTTGCTTACTGGTGATTTATTTTTATTTTTTTACCTTTATAGGACAAACCTCTCCTTCCCCATGGGACAATGTGCAAAGCGCAAATCGCCCAAAGATGTGGCGAAGTACATTATGCACTTTGTCCCAGGTGAAAGGAGAGGTTTGCAGCAGCTCTGTGTGAATGGGCCCTAAAAGCCCTGTGTGCCTGTCCTGTGAGATGCAATCCCTATGCTAAGTATACCTGTGTGTGGTACTTTCGGAAACACTCCCCTAAGCATAGGGCAGGGTGGTCAGGGCAGTCAGGACAGAAATAGCGGGTGTCACGCCTTATTCCACTCTTTTTCGGGGTGACGGTTGGGTTGAGGTACCGGCAACGACATTGGGGAAATGTCGCTCGTGTAGACGGCTCACTACACTGGTGGATGGGGCCACGGAACCTCCTGGATACAGGAGGTTCTCGATGATCTCTTCCTGAAATTTGAGGAAGGATCCTGTTCTCCCAGCCTTACTGTAGAGAACAAAACTATTATACACAGCCAATTGAATTAAATATACAGACACCTTCTTATACCAGTGTCTGGTGCGTCGGGAAACTAAATAAGGAGCCAACATCTGGTCATTGAAGTCCACCCCTCCCATGAGCGAATTATAGTCGTGGACACAGAGGGGCTTTTCAATGACACTGGTTGCTCGTTCAATTTGTATTGTCGTGTCTGCGTGAATGGAGGAGAGCATGTAAACGTCACGCTTGTCTCTCCATTTCACCGCGAGCAGTTCTTCGTTACACAGTGCGGCCCTCTCCCCCCTTGCAAGACGGGTGGTAACGGGCCGTTGGGGGAAGCCCCGGCGACTAGGTCGCATGGTGCCACAGCAGCCAATCTGTTCTAGGAACAAATGCCTGAAGAGGGGCACACTTGTGTAGAAATTGTCCACATAAAGATGGTACCCCTTGCCAAATAAGGGTGACACCAAGTCCCAGACTGTCTTCCCACTGCTCCCCAGGTAGTCAGGGCAACCAACCGGCTCCAGGGTCTGATCTTTACCCTCATAGATCCGAAATTTGTGGGTATAGCCTGTGGCCCTTTCACAGAGCTTATACAATTTGACCCCATACCGGGCGCGCTTGCTTGGGATGTATTGTTTAAAGCCAAGGCGCCCGGTAAAATGTATAAGGGACTCGTCTACGCAGATGTTTTGCTCAGGGGTATACAAATCTGAAAATTTGTTGTTGAAGTGGTCTATGAGGGGCTGAATTTCGTGGAGCCGGTCAAAAGCTGAGTGGCCTCTGGGACGGGAGGTGGTGTTGTCGCTAAAGTGCAGGAAACGCAGGATGGCCTCAAATCGTGCCCTGGACATGGCAGCAGAGAACATGGGCATGTGTAGAATTGGGTTCGTGGACCAATATGACCGCAATTCATGCTTTTTGGTTAGACCCATGTTGAGGAGAAGGCCCAGAAAAATGTTTAATTCGGAAACTTGGACGGGTTTCCACCGGAAAGGCTGGGCATAATAGCTTCCCGGGTTGGCGGCTATAAATTGAGTGGCATACCGGTTTGTTTCTGCCACGACTATGTCCAAGAGCTCCGCAGTCAAGAAAAGCTCAAAAAATCCCAGGGCCGAACCGTTCTGAGCTGTCTCAACCCGAACTCCAGACTGGGCGGTGAAAGGGGGAACTAATGGTGCGGCTGAAGTTGGGGACTGCCAATCAGGGTTTGCCAGCACCTCAGGGACTCTAGGGGCTCCACAGGCCTGTCTGTGCGGTGGCTGCGACGGGGTAACTATTGCACGTGCCACAGTACCAGCTTCAACTGCCCTTCTGGTGCTCGCCACTTCACCATGTTGTACGGCAGTGCTGGTACTAGGTCCAGGGTGGGCTGCGCTGCTGGTGTATGCCTCACCACGTAATCTGACAGCGCCAGCCCCACTCTGCTGCCCTTGAAGCGGATCCTGCGCAACCTGTGGTCTAGCGACACGGGGCCGGGTACGCCTGGTGGTATCAGGGACCTCAACCTCCTCGTCCGAACTTTGGGTCAGACTGCCACTGCTTTCTACAGGTTCATATTCTGACCCGCTGGATTCGTCAGATGAGGGTTCCCATTCCTCATCCGACTGGGTCAGAAGCCTGTAGGCCTCTTCAGAGGAATACCCCCTGTTTGACATTTGGACTACTAAATTTAGGGGGTATTCCCTGAGACTACCCAAGAAAAAAAGCAAGCCTGTCTTACAAATGGGAGGCTAGCGAAGTACCGGAGGCCGCTGCGATTGATAAAAAATATCAAAACAGATTTTTTTATCGCCGCAGCGCTTGTAAAGTGATTGTGCAGTGATCAAAAAAAATTATAATTTTTTGTCACTGCGGTGGGGCGGGCGTGGGCGAACGCACGTGTGGGCGACCGATCAGGCCTGATCGGGCAAACACTGCGTTTTGGGTGGAGGGCGAGCTAAGGTGACACTAATACTATTATAGATCTGACTGTGATCAGTTTTGATCACTTCCAGATACTATAAAAGTACAAATGCTGATTAGCGATACGCTAATCAGCGAATCAGTGACTGCGGTGGGCTGGGCTGGGCGCTAACTGATCGCTAAACTACCTAACCAAGGAGCCTAAACTATACCTAAAACATATCAGTCAATACCAGTGGAAAAAAAAAGTGACAGTTTACACTGATCACTTTTTTCCCTTTCACTAGGTGATTGACAGGGGCGATCAAGGGGTTAATTGGGGTGATGGGGGGTGATCTGGGGGCTAAGTGTGGTGTTTGGTGCACTCACTGTGATGTCTGCTCCTCTGCTGAGACCAACCGACCAAAAGAACCAGCAGAGGAGCACAGAAGCCATTTAACACCTTATATTTATAAATATAAGGTGTTATATGGCTTGTGATTTGTTTTTTTTTTAAATCATCAGCCTGCCAGCGATGATCATTGGCTGGCAGGCTGATGATGTAACCTCCCTCGAACTTTTGCCGGCCCGCGATGTGCATGCGCAGGCCGGCTGTGAGCGTCATCTCGTGTCTCGTGAGATAACGCATATATGCGTGACTCTGCCTCAGACAGCCGCCTCCGGAACGCGATTCTGCGTTAGGCGGTCCGGAGGAGGTTAAACCTAGCTCTACTGTCCACTAATGTTAGTCCAATTTTTTTAAACTGGAGTGGTTTTTTGCTCAAATAACACCCAAAAGTCACCAAATTCCTGCTCTGCAACTTTGTCAAGCCAGAATTATGGAGTGCAGAGCGTGATGAACTCCCCTAATTATTTTTTATATTTATAATTGAGCTACTACAATATTACATTCAATACAAAGGATAATTATTGGGGGTCCTCCAACAGATGTTTTGCCCAGGAGCCTCCATCAATCTTGATACTGCCCTGGTTATTATGTGCCTCCAGTAGTGCACCCAGTATTCATAATGAATCCCACTTAGTGGCCCTTAAGAGCTCCTCCTATTAAAGTACCCCCTTTCTGTGTCCAGTAGTTTTAGGTCACCGGTCTCTTCCAGCCTGAGTTGCCTGCATCCCTTGCTGTCATACTGCTTCATAGGCCCAGTGGAGAGTAAATGGTAAGACAGAAACCATCGGCTCCAGTACCTCGATGCAGTATTTATACACAGGGCACTTGGCAAAACACCTGGAGCCCAAGCCCTAGATGTTTTGGCCTAGAGACTCTCAGAAACATTAATGGGCTTTTTAGGCGGCCATGGGCCACCCAGGAACCTCAGGCCCAAAGTGATATTCTAGCATTCTGAACTAGCTCCCATTCGAATCTTAGGCACAGTATATGCTTTTCCTTTCCTGTTCCACCCCAGCTGAAACTCTACCTCCTCCCTTTCCCTAACTTCTAAGTCAACCGTTGATTGACAGTACTTAGGTAAGTAAAGGTCCATAGAGATGTCACGTTCAATAGGCTGGGCCAGGAGTCAAATTACAATCTTTTCGCTTGGAGTTTAACTGATACTCAGGTGTGGGAAAGTAGGCAGGAAACTGAATGCTGGCTAAAAAGACCACACCCCAGCATAGGGTCTTATCACAAGTCCTACCCCGATCATATTGGCCAATCAGCATGCAGCCTTCACTTTTCTTATGCCTTCATCTTCTCAGAATTAAGCACTTCTAACATCTCGTCGGTCTGATAGATTTGTTTTCCTATCGGGAAGAAGAATCAGATAAACGATTCTTCTTGCCGTCTTGAATTAAGGTGTGGGATCTGTAAACACGGAAGGGAAAGTTTTATTTGCTGGAAAGTGTAACAAAGGGAACGAAAAGCTGAGTCACATTGCATCAGTGATAAAGTCTATCAGCCGGAAATTCACTATAAACCAGGGGCAAAGTCTTGTAGGACTAGCTCAGCAGAATGTACTTTTACTTAGTGATCCATTGCTTCAGTCTGAAGAGAAAGTACCTTTAATCCGTATGCAAATGAGCAGTTACGTGCACAGAGGGCGGGTCCAAGACACTCTGAGCACCCATGCTTCTCCTGCTAGCCCCTCGCTCTCCCTTATGATTGACAGGCTATAGTCATCATGTCTCTGACGATGTCTTTGCCTGTTTCATCTGATTGAAAACTTTTCCAAAAACAACTTCATTTTACCTGGCCGGCTTATGTAATTTAGCTACTTGAAGTCACGTCCCTCTTTTCCCCTGATTGATAGGTCAGTGCTTTTTTTTTCTTCAGATGCGACGCTCGTAAGATCTTGTGCATGCATCTACATGGTGAGCTGATCTTCAGTGCACCTGGCTTCAGAGGCTCCTGCGCAGCGGGTCAGTTGGTGCCTGCGCAGTGAGCCTCTAACGTCATGTGTAGGAACTCAGGGGCATTGCCCGGGATGTATAAAGTTGTATTTTTTTGGGCAAAGTTTTAGATCGGATTAAAAAACACGCAAAGACCTCATTGGATATATGGTGACTATAACAGTGAGGTACTGCAGGTGGTTAGGGAGGCATTATGCTGATGTCAAGTTCCCTTAAAGGGGTTTTCCCTTGATTATTGCAAAACAAGAAAATCAGACATCATAGTACATGACAACCTCTTTCTAACAAAGCTAGAACCAGCCCTGTACCTCACATGGATCCAGAGATCTCCCCCATTCATTGCTCTGCTAGATTTATATCAAGCTGACAGCTCACGGGGAGTGTCTTTTCTGCTGCAGCTCAGGAGGTGTGTCCATGATCTCCCTATCACAGCTCAGGGGGCGTGTCTCAGCTCTCCCTATCACAGCTCAGGAGGCAGCTGAAGGATAAAACTGAGCATGTGCGGCCATCTTAGTGAGCAGGACAAAGAAATAAGAAAAAGGACAAACAGCAGGTGGCGCTATACAGATATCTTTTATTGAATAACTCAGTGACTATGCCAGATTTTTAATTAGATGCAATTACAAAAGTATTAAGATCCAGGTGCTTGTTTGAAAACTGTAGAATATTTTTCGTAGGGTCTTAGTTTAAATTGTGTGAGCCCACCTGCCACTACAAAGCGACCTTATTCCGGTGGGTCTCTATATAAACATTATACTGGAAATGACTAGGATCCAGATCAGGTGGGCTCCTGCACAGGCTTCTGGTAGCTGCCACTAGGTGGAGCTTACTATATATTTGTTGGGAACTGTATCAATGTATGTAGAGAGCTCCTCTAGTGGTGGCAGACTAAAGTGTCAAGTTTAAAAAAAATTATGATAAAAAGAGGAAAAAAAGCAGGACCAAATGTGGTTTTGGGGAGAAGTCACTAAAAGCGGTATTTAGTGAATAAAATATATAAGAAAATATAAAAACAGAGAGGGACATGTGCAGTGGCCCACTGCTAGCAGCTGGGGTATCCCTTGCCTCTTAGGGGGTTTCTACGGAATATATCCCTCTTATAGAGCAAGTAATCATGACGCTAGTTGCAGTTAAGCAACAAGGACATGGAGTCCCCTTTGTAGATGGTAGTGTTGGTACCCAGATGTAGGACCGCCAGAGTGGTGTAGAGTGGCCTACAATGTCTCTGCAGATGTTGTATGCATGTGTCACGGTGCTCCTACCTGGATGTCCCTGGATTACAGATGTGGTGTAATCTGAAACAAGTGCAAAAGGGATGAATAACTTGGATGATGAAGGAATAATGGAGTCCAGACTTGGAGTAACATTGAACACAGCTTTACTTGGCATAAAACAGTAATCCAAACAGTCTCCAAAAGGTATCTTGGTCATCAGCAGGTATTGGTTTATTCTGGCAGGCAAACACTTCTGCAGCAATCTCAGCACTTCTATGTGGTAGCTTTCTTAGCTCTGCTATGCTGGAGTAGATAGGAACTTTTCCTCTTCTGCTGGAACTTAGTTTAGCTGTAGTCTGTCTCTTACTTTAATTCTAGGAACTTCTTGTCCTGGCTTTGGGTACCTCAAGCTCTAGCTTCAGCTTGGATAAAGGCAATGCAAGCCCAGGAGGGGACAAGCAACCATGTAGCACTTCACAAGCAGGGCCTGTGGGCCTAGCAGAGCAGGCAGTGCTCTGCTAGCCGACACACAACCTTTCCCCCAGGAGGGAGTAGGCTAGACTGACTAACACTAACTAACTCCTCCCTCTCTACAGAGGGCTGGAAGGGAACTAGAAGGTTCCTCTCCAGGGAAGCTATCTTTGCACAGATTTGCTGCCTCCTTCTGGTGAACCAGGCACATTACAGGTAAAATAGTTGTTTGCAAGGAATTACACACACATATTGCAGGAAATGGCAATAAATATATAAGATGACACAGGATCACACAATGCAGATAGTGGGGGTACAAAAGGAGGTGGTATTACACATGTTTTAGAGGTGGACGTCTTTCTTCCTCAGGCTAACAGACAATGTTATCCTCCTACTATTATATAGGCTACAACCTGGAAGTAAAAACTAGTGCAGGAAAAGGTGGAATCTGATTGGTTGCTATGGGAAACTAAGCCAGTTTTAGTGTTCTGATAATTTAGATCAAAACTGGTGTCAAGAAAAAACTCTTAGTTGCCCATGGCAACCAATCACACTCCACCTTTCATTTTTCAGATCTTGTTTGGAAAATGAAAGGTGGAATTTAATTGGTTGCCATGAGCAACTGAGCCAGTTTTCCTTCCCACCAGTTTGATAATAACGCTTCCCCAGTGACTGCAGCAATTCCAGTGTGCTACAGGAGTAAATGGAACCAGTGGTCCCAGATTAACCACTTCAGCCCCGCTAGCTGAAACCCCGTTCATGACCAGAGCACTTTTTACACTTCTGCACTACACTACTTTCACTGTTTATCGCTCGGTCATGCAACTTACCACCCAAATGAATTTTACCTCCTTTTCTTCTCACTAATAGAGCTTTCATTTGGTGGTATTTTATTGCTGCTGACATTTTTACTTTTTTTGTTATTAATCGAAATGTAACGATTTTTTTGCAAAAAAATGAAATTTTTCACTTTCAGCTGTAAAATTTTGCAAAAAAAACGACATCCATATATAAATTCTTCGCAAAATTTATAGTTCTACATGTCTTTGATAAAAAAAAAATGTTTGGGCAAAAAAAAAATGGTTTGGGTAAAAGTTATAGCGTTTACAAACTATGGTACAAAAATGTGAATTTCCGCTTTTTGAAGCAGCTCTGACTTTCTGAGCACCTGTCATGTTTCCTGAGGTTCTACAATGCCCAAACAGTAGAAAAACCCCACAAATGACCCCATTTCGGAAAGTAGACACCCTAAGGTATTCGCTCATGGGCATAGTGAGTTCATCGAACTTTTTATTTTTTGTCACAAGTTAGCAGAAAATGGTGATGATTTTTTATTTTTATTTTTTTCTTACAAAGTCTCATATTCCACTAACTTGCGACAAAAAATAAAAAATTCTAGGAACTCGCCATGCCCCTCACGGAATACCTTGGGGTGTCTTCTTTCCAAAATGGGGTCACTTGTGGGGTAGTTATACTGCCCTGGCAATTTAGGGGCCCAAATGTGTGAGAAGAACTTTGCAATCAAAATGTGTAAAAAATGACCGGTGAAATCCGAAAGGTGCACTTTGGAATATGTGCCCCTTTGCCCACCTAGGCTGCAAAAAAGTGTGACACATCTGGTATCGCCGTACTCAGGAGAAGTTGGGGAATGTGTTTTGGGGTGTCATTTTACATATACCCATGCTGGGTGAGAGAAATATCTTGGCAAAAGACAACTTTTCCAATTTTTTTATACAAAGTTGGCATTTGACCAAGATATTTTTCTCACCCAGCATGGGTATATGTAAAATGACACCCCAAAACACATTCCCCAACTTCTCCTGAGTACGGCGATACCAGATGTGTGACACTTTTTTGCGGCCAAGGTGGGCAAAGGGGCACATATTCCAAAGTGCACCTTTCGGATTTCGCAGGCCATTTTTTACACATTTTGATTGCAAAGTACTTCTCACACATATGGGCCCCTAAATTGCCAGGGCAGTATAACTACCCCACAAGTGACCCCATTTTGGAAAGAAGACACCCCAAGGTATTCCGTGAGGGGCATGGCGAGTTCCTAGAATTTATTTTTTTTGTCGCAAGTTAGTGGAATATGAGACTTTGTAAGGAAAAAAGAAAAAAAAAGAAAAATCATCATTTTCCGCTAACTTGTGACAAAAAATAAAAAATTCTAGGAACTCGCCGTGCCCCTCACGGAATACCTTGGGGTGTCTTCTTTCCAAAATGGGGTCACTTGTGGCGTAGTTATACTGCCCTGGCAATTTAGGGGCCCAAATGTGTAAGAAGTACCTTGCAATCAAAATCTGTAAAAAATGGCCTGCGAAATCCGAAAGGTGCACTTTGGAATGTGGGCCCCTTTGCCCACCTTGGCTGCAAAAAAGTGTCACACATTTGGTATCGCCGTACTCAGGAGAAGTTGGGCAATGTGTTTTGGGGTGTCATTTTACATATAACCATGCTGGGTGAGAGAAATATCTTGGCAAAAGACAACTTTTCCCATTTTTTTATACAAAGTTGGCATTTGACCAAGATATTTTTCTCACCCAGCATGGGTATATGTAAAATGACACCCCAAAACACATTGCCCAACTTCTCCTGAGTACGGCGATACCAGATGTGTGACACTTTTTTGCAGCCTAGATGCGCAAAGGTGCCCAAATTCCTTTTAGGAGGGCATTTTTAGACATTTGGATCCCAGACTTCTTCTCACACTTTCGGGCCCCTAAAATGCCAGGGCAGTATAAATACCCCACATGTGACCCCACTTTGGAAAGAAGACACCCCAAGGTATTCAATGAGGGGCCTGGCGAGTTCATAGAATTTTTTTTTTTTTTGCATAAGTTAGCGGAAATTGATTTTTTTTGTTTTTTTTCTCACAAAGTCTCACTTTCCGCTAACTTAGGACAAAAATTTCAATCTTTCATGGACTCAATATGCCCCTCACGGAATACCTTGGGGTGTCTTCTTTCCGAAATGGGGTCACATGTGGGGTATTTATACTGCCCTGGCTTTTTAGGGGCCCTAAAGCGTGAGAAGAAGTCTGGAATATAAATGTCTAAAAATGTTTACGCATTTGGATTCCGTGAGGGGTATGGCGAGTTCATGTGAGATTTTATTTTTTGACACAAGTTAGTGGAATATGAGACTTTGTAAGAAAAAACTAAAACAAAAACAAACAAAAAATTTCCGCTAACTTGGGCCAAAAAAATGTCTGAATGGAGCCTTACAGGGGGGGTGATCAATGACAGGGGGGTGATCAATGACAGGGCGGTGATCACCCATATAGACTCCCGGATCACCCCCCTGTCATTGATCACCCCCCTGGTAAGGCTCCATTCAGACGTCCGTATGATTTTTACGGATCCATGGATCGGATCCGCAAAACACATGCGGACGTCTGAATGGAGCCTTACAGGGGGGTGATCAATGACAGGGGGGTGATCACCCATATAGACTCCCTGATCACCCCCCTGTCATTGATCACCCCCCTGTAAGGCTCCATTCAGACGTCCGTATGATTTTTACGGATCCATGGATACATGGATCGGATCTGCAAAACACATGCGGACGTCTGAATGGAGCCTTACAGGGGGGTGATCAATGACAGGCGGGTGATCACCCATATACACTCCCTGATCACCCCCTGTCATTGATAATCCCCCTGTCATTGATCACCCCCCTGTAAGGCTCCATTCAGACGTCCGTATGATTTTTACGGATCCATGGATCGGATCCGCAAAACACATGCGGACGTCTGAATGGAGCCTTACAGGGGGGTGATCAATGACAGGCGGGTGATCACCCATATACACTCCCTGATCACCCCCTGTCATTGATCATCCCCCTGTCATTGATCACCCCCTGTAAGGCTCCATTCAGACGTCCGTATGATTTTTACGGATCCATGGATCGGATCCGCAAAACACATGCGGACGTCTGAATGGAGCCTTACAGGGGGGTTATCAATGACAGGGGGTGATCAGGGTGATCACCCCCCTGTCACTGATCACCCCCCCTGTAAGGCTCCATTCAGACGTCCGTATGATTTTTACGGATCCATGGATACATGGATCGGATCCGCAAAACACATGCGGACGTCTGAATGGAGCCTTACAGGGGGGTTATCAATGACAGGGGGTGATCAGGATGATCACCCCCGTCACTGATCACCCCCCCTGTAAGGCTCCATTCAGACGTCCGTATGATTTTTACGGATCCATGGATCGGATCCGCAAAACACATGCGGACGTCTGAATGGAGCCTTACAGGGGGGTTATCAATGACGGGGTGATCAGGATGATCACCCCCCTGTCACTGATCACCCCCCTGTAAGGCTCCATTCAGACGTCCGTATGATTTTTACGGATCCATGGATCGGATCCGCAAAACACATGCGGACGTCTGAATGGAGCCTTACAGGGGGGTGATCAATGACAGGGGGGGTGATCAATGACAGGGGGGTGATCAGGGAGTGTATATGGGTGATCACCCGCCTGTCATTGATCACCCCCCTGTAAGGCTCCATTCAGACGTCCGCATGTGTTTTGCGGATCCGATCCATGTATCCATGGATCCGTAAAAATCCTGCGGACGTCTGAATGGAGCCTTACAGGGGGGTGATCAATGACAGGGGGTGATCAGGGAGTGTATATGGGTGATCACCCGCCTGTCATTGATCACCCCCCTGTAAGGCTCCATTCAGACGTCCGCATGTGTTTTGCGGATCCGATCCATGTATCCGTGGATCCGTAAAAATCATGCGGACGTCTGAATGGAGCCTTACAGGGGGGTGATCAATGACAGGGGGGTGATCAATGACAGGGGGGTGATCAGGGAGTTTATATGGGGTGATCATGGGTGATCAGGGGTTCATAAAGTGTTAATAAGTGACGGGGGGGGGGGTGTAGTGTAGTGTAGTGTTTGGTGCGACTTTACTGACCTACCTGTGTCCTCTGGTGGTCGATCCTAACAAAAGGGACCACCAGAGGACCAGGTAGCAGGTATATTAGACGCTGTTATCAAAACAGCGTCTAATATACCTGTTAGGGGTTAAAAAAATCTGATCTCCAGCCTGTCAGCGAGCGATCGCCGCTGGCAGGCTGGAGATCCACTCGCTTACCTTCCGTTCCTGTGAGCGCGCGCGCCTGTGTGCGCGCGTTCACAGGAAATCCCGGCCCTCGCGAGATGACGCGTATATGCGTGACTCTGCGCAGGGCCGCCGCCTCCGGACCGCACATCTGCGTTAGGCGGTCCGGAGGTGGTTAAGGCCAAACACATACAAGCGAGTTTAATGTGCAAAACTCGCACCGTGTGGCAGTGTGACTTCCCGTTCTCAATTCTGCGCCTATGACAGCATCGCACAGCATTATAATGATTTATAAGGTCATGTGTCTCTAAGAGTCCTGGAATTTACTGAATTACACTGCCATAATACTGCCAGAACACTGCCACATGCAGCGAGTTTCTCGCACTGAACTCGCTCGTATGTGTCTGGCCTAACTCAACCAAAATAGAAATGGAACTCAGAGGGGCCATAATGGCACCGGAAATCATACGAAAAAGAGCGTCAGCCGTCATTAGGAGAGCACATTTATACACATGCTTGGGAAAAGGGCCATACAACCTTTAGGCCCAAAACATTGCTGTATTTTTGATGCACCCTTCACGGCCGGATAAATGAAGATATTCATGTTAAACTGCAAAGCTTGGAGTGTCGTCTGAAGCTGTTTGTCTAGGAGTTACTTGGTTCACTGGTGGAGAAGGACGAGCACCCAATAAAACCCAGTGCTGTGGCCAGTGGTCATTTATCAAACTGGTGTAAAGCAGAACTGGCTTCGTTGCCCATAGCAACCAATCAGATTCCACCTTTCATTTTGGACAGCTCCTTTGGAAGATGAAAGGTGGAATCTGATTGGTTGCTCTGGGCTCCTACCTTTACACTATTTTGATAAATGACCCCCATAGTACGTGTGTTGTCTTTATCATGCGACAATTTTTTTGATGAAGATCTTATGTGTTTTAAATACAAATCCACGGTGGGCAAAGAGAATTAGAAGGATCTGTATTTTTTATCAAGGAGAAGAAGCTTGTGGAGTGTAGGAATTTCCATACAGATTAAAATTCACACGACTGTATATTTGTGTCCGCATTGGTTCCGCAATTTTGTGGAACGGATGCGGACCCGTTCATTTTAATGGGGCCACAAAAGATGCGGACAGCACACCATAATTCCGTTCCGCAGCCCCGCATCTGCGGACAAGAATAGGCATTTCTATCTTAGGGCTGGCCATTCCGTCCTGAAAAATGCGGAACGCACACAGCCGGTATCCGTGTTTTGCAGATCCGCAATTTGCGGACCGCAAAACACATATGGTCGTCTGAATGAGCCCTAACACAGGTGGTAGCTGAGGAAGGAAGAACTTTGGGCCAACCGTGTAATCCGATTGCTGGAATAATCCTCCTTATCCCTTTCGAATTTATGTGCTTTCTTATTAACAAGTTCTGATCCGTATTTATTAAACCCGACTGTAACCGAATAATCGAGTTTTCTGTATTTCAAATACTCACGGGGAACAAAGGGGGTCATTTATTAAGAGCGGCGATTTAGACGCCGGTCTTAATAACCCCCTGTGCTGGGCGGATCCACCGCTGCTTCTAAATGTACGCCAGCTCTCTTGCTGGTATAGATTTAGACCATTTTCTACATCTAAAACAGGCGTAGAAAATTCTGTGGACCTGACGTGAGCAGGGAAAAGTTGCAGATTGCGTCGCAAAGAACCTTTGCGCCATAATCTGCGCCAGAGATATGGCCAATTTGGACCTATTCCTGTAAGTAAATGACCCCCCAAATTTTCCAAATCTCATGGATCGGATCAATAGTGCTTCAAACAATTGAACCTCTCTTCGCAATGTTTGTTAATAAGACCCAACAAACATTTTTCTAGATGGGTATGCTCTTCATATCGTCCTACAGGCAGCACAGAAAGGGTCAAGTTTCTCTGGTGCCTGATTGGACAGAAGAAAAGAGACAATTAGAATAATAATTGATGAATTAATAAAAAAAAGGTACTTCTGTTACTGTACTGCTGCCCAACACGGCTTACAGCGCATGCGCAGGTCTAACTAGTGACGTCGGAAAGAATCTTCCAGCCGTTGCCTGCATGCGAAAGTCATCCTATCGCAAGATTTGGTTAAATGGCATTCGCGGCGCCACTTTCTGCCGCACTCTGACAGGCATCATATTACGAGGGGCTTGTTTACCAGTACTTGGGTGCTAAGTTAGGCCTCTTTCACACTTGCGTTGTCCGGATCCGGCGTGTACTCCACTTGCCGGAATTACACGCCGGATCCGGAAAAACGCAAGTGTACTGAAAGCATTTGAAGACGGATCCGTCTTCAAAATGCTTTCAGTGTTACTATGGCACCCAGGACGCTATTAAAGTCCTGGTTGCCATAGTAGGAGCGGGGGAGCGGTATACTTACAGTCCGCGCGGCTCCCGGGGCGCTCCAGAGTGACGTCAGAGCGCTCCATGCGCATGGATGACGTGCCATGCGATCATGTCATCCATGCGCGTGGGGCGCCCTGACGTCACTCTGGAGCGCCCCGGGAGCCGCACGGACGGCAAGTATGCTGCTCCCCCGCTCCCCACTACACTTTACCATGGCTGCCAGGACTTTAGCATCTTGGCAGCCATGGTAACCATTCAGAAAAAGCTAAACGTCGGATCCGGCAATGCGCCGAAACGACGTTTAGCTTAAGGCCGGATCCGGATCAATGCCTTTCAATGGGCATTAATTCCGGATCCGGCCTTGCGGCAAGTCTTCAGGATTTTTGCTGAATTTTCTCCGGCCAAAAAACTTTCCGTTCCGGAACTGAAGACATCCTGATGCATCCTGAACGGATTTCACTCCATTCAGAATGCATTAGGATAAAACTGATAAGGATTCTTCCGGCATAGAGCCCCGACGACGGAACTCTGTGCCGGAAGAAAAGAACGCAGGTGTGAAAGAGCCCTTACTGTGGTTGGTGGTATCTTATTGGCTTCCTTTTTCTGCTTAGATGTCCAGTCAGTCATCGCAGTGGCAAAAGGAAGCACAAGTCCCACCATAGGAGGTGTGGTGTGCATGACCAGCCACTTTAGGCAGCTTCCAGAGAGGATGGACTTCTCACTTAGTCATCCAAACGTGATTTAAACCCTTTCCAACAATTGATACCTTCTCATTCTAGCAAGAGAGCTTGTAGACTTTTTAGCCCAGTTGCCTCTGATTCTTCTGTGTCTGCCTCACTATCTGAAGGGGAAATTGACTCTGCTTTTGATGTGGAGTTGACTTGTCGGATGATGCTTACCTATTTCATGAAGACAGAGCTAAGTTTCTATGCAAAGCAGTTAAAGAAACAGTAGCTTCAGATCACTTGAAGGATAACTAGAAAATCCCTCTATTATTGTCCACATAAAAGTGGACTATGTCTTTCTAACCACCCTGTACTCAAACAATTATTAGAATCAGAATGGTCTAAGAAGATAGCAAGGTGGGTGTTTCTGCCAGATTTAATTCTGTATACTAGGTTGACCCCAGCACTTCAGAGGAGTGGGAACATCTACCCAAAATGGACATGGCAGTGGCGAAACTATCTAAGAGATATACTTTTTACCACGGATTCTTTATTAAAACGCAGTTATTCCGCTGCGTCAGCAGTTTGTGAAGCATCCCTGACGGCTGTGCCACTTTCCTATTAACACTTTAAAGCTGTCTTCGAGGAACCTAGCCCTATCTACAGTTGTGGATCAAAGAATGATCTGGAGACTTATCATTAAAAAAACTAATTTTGTTTACTGCCATTCCACCCATCCTCCGTGTTTGACCCTCAATTGAAGAAGGTTTTGGAATCACTGCAAAGGGAAAGGTGTTTCTTTTCCCCAACCATTTCGCCCAGCCAAGTCAAGATTCCCTCGCTACCAATCTAATAGTCCACCTAAATCTAAATGTGATTTCGGATCCAGCAGAAGCCAGAACTAAAAGCCTAAGCTTGGCTCCTCTTCTTCTAGGAATACCCAGAGGAAATTCTTTCTGCATTTGAAACTCTATTGGCATCCAGAAGAAGTAGCACCAACAAGGTGCATAACTGACTATGGTCTGTACTTTACTACGGGTTACAGAAGAATGAATCTTCTATATGGGTCTCCTCAGTCTTGTCATTTTTACAGAAATGTTTTCAAAAGGGCCTGAAATTCAACACCTTAAAAGTACACCTTTTGGCTATCAGTTATCAGTTCCATTTCAAGTGACAGTTTTGTCGAGAATCCCCTAATAAAAAGATTCTTCAAAGGAGTTTAAAATATTAGTCCATTTGTTCGAGCTCTAGTTCCAACATGGGACTTGTCCTTAATATTAAGACATCTGGTGGAGTCTCTCTGAACTTCCCTTCCTGGAAAAATAACTTTGTAGTGGCTATCACATCTGCTTGCTGTCAATTAAAGAACCATATTTCAGAGACCTAGGTGACTGTAATTCTCTGAACATGCCCTGGGTTCCTTCCTAAGGTACCTTCAGATGTGAATATAAACCAAGAAATATGTCTACCTGTGTTTTTTCCAAACCCTCAGAATTAATATCAGGAATCTCTTCATCGGCCTCATAGTCTATAAGAAAGTCTCAATCGCTTTTTTATTCAATTTCAAGGCCCCAACAAAGAGAACAAAGTAAGTAAGGCATCTATAACCAACTGGATCAAGAATACGATCTGCGAATAGTACGTCAGAAGGCCAGGAGCCTCCTATGGGTCTATGTGCTCCCTCAACAAGGTCTTGTGGAATCTGGGCGATTAATGTTGAACAAGAGTATAGAGAGACTGGAAAGTTATTTTCTAGATCTTGGACCACCATCAGAAGATAGTTGGGGATTAAGGGTTCTCTTTTGTGCACTCCTCTTTGGTATAAATTTTACCATTTACAGGATTTTGATAAATTAGCAGAGGATTTTTCTTTTGGCAAAAAAGTAATATCATGTGTGTTTCACAGGTGAGAAATGGAGAGATGCTCCCCTTCTCTTGTTTAGCACAAATGGGGAATAATCTAAGTTGGTTTAGGTATTTTCAGATGCGTTCAGCAATTGCTAATGTAAAAGACACTTCCTCACCTTTGAATGAATTGATAGGGAGTTTAGGCTTGAAGTGAATGATTTTACAACTATATAAATTACTAGCTGATGACCCGGCGTTGCTCGGGTATTTATTTATTGCAATTTTATATTAAATAACAGTGACTTTCACAATGGCCGCCCCTTTAACAGTGACTTTTACAGTAGCCACCACTTTAACGGTGACCGCCCCTTTAACAGTAACTTTCACAGTGGCTGCCCTTTTAACAGTGACTTTCACAGTGGCCGCCCCTTTAATGGTGACCGCCCCTTTAACAGTGACTTTCACAATGGCTGCACCTTTAACGGTGACCGCCCCTTTAACAGTGACTTTCACAGTGGCCGCCCCTTTAACGGTGACCACCCCTTTAACAGTGACTTTCACAGTGGCCGCCCCTTTAACGGTGACCGCCCCTTTAACAGTGACTTTCATAGTGGCTGCCCCTTTAACAGTGACTGCCCCTTTAACATTGACTTTTACAGTGGCTGCCCTTTTAACAGTGACTTTCACAGTGGCAGCCCCTTTAACAGTGACCGCCCCTTTAACAGTGACTTTCACAGTGGCCACCCCTTTAACAGTGACTTTCATAGTGGCCGCCCCTTTAACGGTGACCACCCCTTTAACAGTGACTTTCACGGTGGCCTCCCCTTTAACAGTGACTTTCACAGTGGCTGCCCCTTTAACGGTGACCGCCCCTTTAACAGTGACTTTCACTGTGGCCGCCCCTTTATAGGTGACCGCCCATTTAACAGTGACTTTCATAGTGACCGTCCCCTTTAACAGTGACTTTCACAGTGGCCACCCTTTTAACGGTGACTGCCCCTTTAACAGTGACTTTCACAGTGGCAGTCCCTTTAACAGTGACCGCCCCTTTAACAGTGACTTTCATAGTGGCCGCCCCTTTAATGGTGACCGCCCCTTTAACAGTGACTTTCACAGTGGCCGCCCCTTTAACGGAGACTGCCCTTTTAACAGTGACTTTCAAAGTGGCTGCCCCTTTAACAGTCACCGCCCCTTTAACAGTGACTTTCACAGTCGCTGTCCCTTTAACAGTGACCGCCTCTTTAATGCTGACTTTTACAGTATCCACCCCTTTAACAGTGACTTTCACAGTGGCAGTCCCTTTAACAGTGACCACCCTTTTAACAGTGACTTTCACAGTGGCCGCCCCTTTAACAGTGATTTTCACAGTGGCCGCCCCTTTAACAGTGGCCTCCCTGGTGCCCGCCCCATTAACAGTGAACTCCACAGCGCCCGCCCCTTTAACAGTGAACTCCACAGCGCCCGCCCCTTTAACAGTGAACTCCACAGCGCCCGCCCCTTTAACAGTGAACTCCACAGCGCCCGTCCGTTTCATAGTGGCCCCTGCCCCCATGCATGTAGCAGTGTAGTTGTGCCGTCATACGTCATATGGCTGAATATTTCAGGACCTGCGAACTGCTAAAACCTGTGATCAGTTGTTATGGAACCTGGAGTAGGACCTGCGAGCTTCTATTGGCTGACAAGGGACATGTGACCGTGTGTATGGCAGTTATGATTTAAAGGATTTCTACCACCACATTTTGACCTAATTAGCTGACAGTCATTAGCGATCTGCTAGTGTCTGCTGTACCTAACCATGCTATTGTAATCCCTTTCTCTGCAGCGGTTACCCTAAAAAACGAACTTTTATTGCTATGCAAATGAGCCTCTAGGTGTTATGGGGGTGTCTTTTCAGCACCTAGAGGCTCCGTCTACTCACCATGTCTGCCGCCCAGCTCGTCCCTCCAGCCCGCCCATCTCTAGATTGACAGCCTCCATTGCGGCCGAATTCTCGCGCCTGCGCCGTGTGCATCTGTATTCGGCGCAGGCGCAGTGACTGTCGGACCGCTCACTGCGTCGGCATCTCCACTGCGCCTGCGCCGATTACGTCAGAGTGCTCCCAGGAACAGACGACGCCCGGCCTCAAGCAGTGGAGATGCGCAGGCGCAATGGAGATGCGCAGGCGCAGTGAGCGGTCTGACAGTCACTGCGCCGAATACAGACGCACACGGCGCAGTACCTTAGTCTGTCATATAAGGGGGGGGGGGGGGGAAGAAACTCCAGAACTAGAGTGTGCCCCCCAAAAGAAGGAAGGGGCGCCCTCCTTATCACTGCTGGCATCTCTTTTTAACTTCAGATCATCAGACTCTCACTTACTAATTACAGCACACACCCCTGTAGTGTCCACCATCAGACAGGGGAGGGAAGAAAAGAAAACCCCAGAACTAGAGTGTCAGTGTGCCCCCCAAGTTGGGGGGCACACTCTAGTTCAGGGGTTTCTTCTCTCCCCTGTCTGATGGTGGACACTACAGGCCAGGGTGTGTGTGCTGTAAATCTGTAATTAGTGAGAGTCTTATGATCTGAATTCTGAAGTTAAAAAGAGCTGCCTGCAGACCTGCAATGATGAGGAGGGCGCCCCTTGCTTCTCTTGGGGGCCCCACTCTGCAGGCAGCTCTTTTTAACTTCAGAATTCAGATCAAGTATCTCAGAAATCATAAGTTCTCACTGCCTACCTCATTTGTGCTGCTCGCCTGCTCCTGACTCCTCCCCAGCCATGCCCGAGCCGGCCTGGGCCACGGACGGACCGCCCACTAATTGTGCCCGCCCTCGGCCCTCCCCTAGCCTTCCCTGCAGCTCCCAATGGATTCTGGAAGTAAGGGCTCTTTCACATCTGCGTTATTGTCTTCCGGCATAGAGTTCCGTCGTCGGGGCTCTATGCCGGAAGAATACTGATCAGGATTATCCTAATGCATTCTGAATGGACAGTCCGTCCTTCAGGATGCATCAGGATGTCTTCAGTTCCGGAACGGAACGTTTTTTGGCCGCAGCAAATAGCGCAGCATGCTGCGCTTTTTGCTCCGGCCAAAAATCCGGAACACTTGCCGCAAGGCCGGATCCGGAATGAATGCCCATTGAAAGGCATTGATCCGGATCCGGCCTTAAGCTAAACGTCGTTTCGGCGCATTGCCGGATGCGACGTTTAGCTTTTTCTCAATGGTTACCATGGCTGCCGGGACGCTAAAGTCCTGGCAGCCATGGTAAAGTGTAGTGGGGAGCGGGGAGCAGCATACTTACCATCCGTGCGGCTCCCGGGGCGCTCGAGAGTGACGTCAGGGCGCCCCAAGCGCATGGATGACGTGATCGCATGGATCACATGATCCATGCGCATGGGGCGCTCTGACGTCACTCTGGAGCGCCCGGGGAGCCGCACGGACTGTAAGTATACTGCTCCCCCGCTCCCCGCTCCTACTATGGCAACCAGGACTTTAAAAGCGTCCTGGGTGCCATAGTAACACTGAAAGCATTTTGAAGACGGATCCGTCTTCAAATGCTTTCAGTACACTTCCGTTTTTCCGGATCCGGCGTGTAATTCCGGCAAGTGGAGTACACGCCGGATCCGGACAACGCAAGTGTGAAAGAGGCCTAACTTAGGATTCCAATTTCCTGCACTGCGGCGCTGGTGCCTGGCTCCACCTCCGTCCCTCAGGTACGCCCCCGTTCCGGCCCCCTCCACCGCCTACCTCATCTGCTGCTCGTGCGGCCGTGCGCTCTGCTCCAGTCTGACTCCTTCTCCCCAGCCAGTCCCGAGCCGCGGACCGTCCGCGCCCCGCCCACTGTAGTGGGTGGGCGGTCCGCGGCTCGGGCCTGGCTGCCTGTGTGTAGTGTGTGTGTGTGTGTTAATAAAAAATAAAATAAAAAATCAACAGAAGGCGGCCCAGACGGGCCCCCAGTGGCGTAGGGCCCCATAGCCACTGCTATGGTTACTATGGCGATCCCTACGCCACTGCCCCCATAGCACCTAGAGCAGGGGTGTCAAACTCAAATTCATCGGGGGCCGCATCAGCAGTTTGGTCACCCTCAAAGGGCCGGTTGTATCTGTAGGATGTATACGGTTGTATACTGTATGGGGGCAGGGGCCACAGGGTGACGTTATACTGTGCGGGGGCAGCCGCTTGGTGACGTTATACTGTATGGGGCACTAGGGCAGCCCCAAGGTGACGTTATACTGTATGGGGGCAGCCACAAGGAGATGTTATACTGTATGGGGGCAACAGGGAGACATTATAGTTTATCAAGTGCCACGTGCAGTGCAGATTGCAGGCAGGGCCAGAGCCTCAGAAGACAGATGGCACAACCTTTATTTCTGACACCCCTGCAGATGAGCGTTCCTCCCGGAGCCTGTCCACATCGCAGCTCCCGGCCTGACCTGCAAGCGCTGACTTACAGTTCTGGAATGTGTTGGATAACACTGACATAATGCTGTCAGTGTTATCCAACACATTCCAGAACTGTAAGGGTTACATAGCATCATAAATCAGTATAATGCTATGTGACCCCAGTCAGCGCTTGCAGGTCAGGCCGGGAGCTGCGATGTGGACAGGCTCCGGGAGGAACGCTCATCTGCAGGGGGCCGTGGGGTCTCTCACTCCTCTTCTCCCATCTTGGCCTGCAATTACTCAATCTCTGGAGACGGTGTGCTGACTTACTGTGCGCTCCTGTGCTGGCAGGTGGGCGGAGACTTCGATACAGGAGCCGGGAGGAGCGGGGGCCGCCTGCAGGAAGTGATATGTACGGTACTCATATGCACGATGCAGGGGCAGGCTGACATAGATGTAGGAGCGGTCAGCTCGCGGCTAGCATATGACCGCTCCTATTACTGCCCAACCGACATGTCCCTGCTACTTGCCCGCACAGGGCTAAACAACTGTTCAAACTACTTGCCCGGCGCCCGGAACTGCATGTCCCGGGCGTCGGGCGATAGGAATTCCACACCCCTGAAAGTGGAGGTTTCCTGTGTAGAACGTCCGGCGCCGCTAGAGGGCAGACGTTCTCTGGCTTGTAGGCTGCCGCGCATGCGCTGAAGAGGCGGCTTTCTTGTGTCAAAAAAAAAAGCGAGAATAAAAGGTGAAGGCCGGCGGCCGGCGGCGGCTACGCGGGCCACATGACGAGGTCTGGCGGGCTGGATTCGGCCCGCGGGCCTTGTGTTTGACACCCGTGACCTAGAGGCTCATTTGCATAGCAATAAAAGTTTGTTTTTTAGAGTAACCGCTGCAGAGAAAGGGATTACAATAGCATGGTTAGGTAGAGCAGACACTAGCAGATCGCTAATGTCTGTCAGCTAATTAGGTCAAAATGTGGTGGTAGAAACCCTTTAAGTGAAAGGCTGGCAGGATTGTATTGGCTAATGCAGGTCATTTTTGGGGAATATCTCGGGAACGGTATGTCCTAGAGAGCTGAGACCCCCACAAGATTTATTTCCAGGTAGCAAAGGACGTGTATAGCAAGTTTAGTTGAAATGGATGGTTGCTATTTGAGTTTTCGCGGAACATACATACACACATACATACATATATACATTATATACACACATACATACACACACACACAGACACACATATATACATTATATACACACATACATACATACAGTACAGACCAAAAGTTTGGACACACCTTCTCATTCAAAGAGTTTTCTTTATTTTCATGACTATGAAAATTGTAGATTCACACTGAAGGCATCAAAACTATGAATTAACACATGTGGCATTATATACATAACAAAAAAGTGTGAAACATCTGAAAATATGCCATATTCTAGGTTCTTTGAAGTAGCCACCTTTTGCTTTGATTACTGCTTTGCACACTCTTGGCATTCTCTTGATGAGCTTCAAGAGGTAGTCACCTGAAATGGTTTTCACTTCACAGGTGTGCCCTGTCAGGTTTAATAAGTGGGATTTCTTGCCTTATAAATGGGGTTGGAACCATCAGTTGCGTTGTGGAGAAGTCAGGTGGATACACAGCTGATAGTCCTACTGAATAGACTGTTAGAATTTGTATTATGGCAAGAAAAAAGCAGCTAAGTAAAGAAAAACGAGTGGCCATCATTACTTTAAGAAATTAAGGTCAGTCAGTCCGAAAAATTGGGAAAACTTTGAAAGTGTCCCCAAGTGCAGTCATAAAAACCATCAAGCGCTACAAAGAAACTGGCTCACATGCGGACCGCTCCAGGAAAGGAAGACCAAGAGTCACCGCTGCTGCGGAGGATAAGTTCATCCGAGTCACCAGCCTCAGAAATTGCAGGTTAACAGCAGCTCAGATTAGAGACCAGGTCAATGCCACACAGAGTTCTAGCAGCAGACACATCTCTAGAACAACTGGTAAGAGGAGACTGTGTGAATCAGGCCTTCATGGTAAAATATCTGCTAGGAAACCACTGCTAAGGACAGGCAACAAGCAGAGGAGACTTGTTTGGGCTAAAGAACACAAGGAATGGACATTAGACCAGTGGAAATCTGTGCTTTGGTCTGATGAGTCCAAATTTGAGATCTTTGGTTCCAACCACCGTGTCTTTGTGCGACGCAGAAAAGGTGAACGGATGGACTCTACATGCCTGGTTCCCACCGTGAAGCATGGAGAAGGAGGTGTGATGGTGTGGGGGTGCTTTGCTGGTGACACTGTTGGGGATTTATTCAAAATTGAAGGCATACTGAACCAGCATGGCTACCACAGCATCTTGCAGCGGCATGCTATTCCATCCGGTTTGCGTTTAGTTGGACCATCATTTATTTTTCAACAGGACAATGACCCCAAACACACCTCCAGGCTGTGTAAGGGCTATTTGACCATGAAGGAGAGTGATGGGGTGCTGCGCCAGATGACCTGGCCTCCACAGTCACCGGACCTGAACCCAATCGAGATGGTTTGGGGTGAGCTGGACCGCAAAAGGCCGAGTGAAGGCAAAAGGGCCAACAAGTGCTAAGCATCTCTGGGAACTCCTTCAAGACTGTTGGAAGAGCATTTCAGGTGACTACCTCTTGAAGCTCATCAAGAGAATGCCAAGAGTGTGCAACGCAGTAATCAAAGCAAAAGGTGGCTACTTTGAAGAACCTAGAATATGACATATTTTCAGTTGTTTCACACTTTTTTGTTATGTATATAATTCCACATGTGTTAATTCATAGTTTTGATGCCTTCAGTGTGAATCTACAATTTTCATAGTCATGAAAATAAAGAAAACTCTTTGAATGAGAAGGTGTGTCCAAACTTTTGGTCTGTACTGTATATACACACATATATACACACACACATACATACACGCATACATATATACATTATATACACACATACATACACACATATATACACACACACACAGACACACATACACACATACATACATATATACACACACACACATACACACATACATATATACACACACACACACACATATATATGTGTAGTGTACGGGAGAGTAATACCCCGTCACTACTGAAGGGTCACTTGGGTACTGTCGTTCCCCCTGTATTTTTGGGGAGGTTGGTATAGAATATCTTATAATGTCATGCTATGTATTTTCCTGTTACTGTGAAACGTGCATTTGCAGGCCGGCTAGGGTGTAGTTCCAGCTCTGAGTCACTAGAGGGAGCTAGGGAACCCTAGGTTATATAAGGCCCAGTCAGGAAGTAATAGCAGGAGACAGACTGTGGGAGCAGAGGTCAGAAATGATCCTGTGTCTGAGAGAAGGCCAGGCTATGGGCCTGTGAGAGCATAGCAGGCCTGAAGCCTGCCGGCTAGGAGAGGGTAGTAAAGGCCCTGTAACCGGGTTCCGGATCCAAGGAAAAGGTTCCCCTCCTGAGTCACCATCCGTTCAGCTGAAGCAGCATAAGTGAGCCACAAGCCAAGACACAGATTACCACAGAGGCCGATCAGATAAAGCGAGAGGTACTCAAGATAACAGAGGAGGTACTAGATAAGGACAGCTTCAAGGGTACGCCAGATAAAGGGCATTAGACCTTGGAGAGAAGTCACATGTAGCAGGGACCAGTCAGGAATAGTGTGCAAGCCGCCTGTACTGCATCTCCTGTAATCAACACTCTGTATAATTCATCGCTAAGACCGGCCTTCCTGTAATGTCAAGAACCATCTGTATTCTTCTAAAACCAACCGTCTTTTATGGAACTGTGCACTACCAGTGTCCGTGTATTATCCTGACTGATATTCAGTAAAAGTTCCAGTTTTTGTTGGCTATCCTGTGCTTGCTTCATTCTTCCACCATACTTTACACGGCGTGTCACCGTTTAATTGACACTGGCGTCACGAACTGTTAAATACCTGCCTGTTCCAGTATTTGCCCCAATTGAAGACGACAGTGGATCCCAGGTTAGTGGTCAATCTGCACTACAAAGCCCAGCATACACTACTGACCCCCTGGGACACTGCATCGCTCTTTTTGGCGTCACGAACAGGATACGCATACTTCTACAGTGCAGAGAAGTGTGAACTGTGTGCTTTAAATACTTCCACCACCGTATTACAAAGACTGCAACCTTTATTTCTAAATCTGTGGATTACAATTGCGCCTGGGAGGAATCAAAGACGCTATACTGTGTTGCGCTACCCCCAGAGAGAAAATCGCATTTGTGGACTGTGTTTTACTGGACTTTTCATCATCCTGCTTGCTGTCAGTGAATTGCAGCATCAGGACATCTAAAATGGCCGCCGGCGCCATGAGGCTTTTTACTGCGCCATCAGGATGTGCAGAGGCGCGAAAATTTGGCGCCGAAACCTTCCAAGAAGAAGGAGGAGACGATTGCCCTGGAGCGCCACCCACCTTGAGGAGTGACGACGCGGCTGACTACTTTGAAGAGTTACGCCTGGGAGGCGGGGCTCAGATGGAGATAGACTGGCCCAGTGTGTGGGAGGAGTCAGAGTCGATGCAGCAACCAGGAAGAGAAGAGATGGCGTGCGCTGCAGAGAGAGAGGCTGAGACCACGTGCGAGTGGGGCGCCACTCCACCGGACTTTCCGGAGTTGGGGCCGTGGGATCCTCTAGCCTGGACGGCCACCCCCTGGGCCCAGGCCATGGATCTAAGCATCACCCGACCTGAGTCCCCACCGATCCGTCGCCGGCACGCAGAATGGCCGGCTATTATGGAGGAGTTGAGAGCCGCGGTGGCGAAAAAGAACACCAGCCGGAAGAAGCGGTTCGAGGAGATGGCTAAGTCCATACAGGGAGACTCCTTTCCGGGTAAGCCCCAGCTAGAAAGGCGCCGCGGGATCGTGGTGTCCTTTGATAAAGAGAAAGGCTATGGGTTTATCCAGGAGTTGGGGACTGGCCGGGACTTCTATGTCAACCGGCGATCGGTAAAACGGCACTACCTCCCAGAGCATCTCCACAATCTAACTATGGGGGAGATCATAGAATACACCCCTGCCGAAAGTCTAAGGGGCCCCTACGCCACCGCAGTGACTCGCCCGAAGGCGCCGGCTGAGAACTGGGACTCGGGAAAGAGAGGTCAGAGCCAGTTGAGACAGGGAGAGCGCATGTGGAAAAGGCCCGGACCACCCATCTACAGAACCAGACCTACCTCAGCCCCGACGTTTTCTGGGAGCCCATCGTGCTGCAGGGGCTGGAGGAGCGGTATCCCCCTCCGGATGCAGTGAGACGAGAGGAGGAGAAGGAGCGACAGGACAGCTGCCGGAGAGCAGAGGAATGGGCTGAGGCCCGGCGCCAAACCGCAGCTGCCATTGTTACCCCAGCGGCCGGACCCCCTGGACCTCCGGTAGATCCGACCACCTGCACTAAAGCGGAACTAGAGGCCCTGCGCAAGCGGGTGTACTGGGTGGCGGACCTTGGCTGCGCTGGAGGCGTGCAGTGGTTTCCATTCCCGAGGACGGAGGCTGAAATGGAGGCCGTGAAAGACAAACCTCCCCCTCTAAAAATTGTCAGGGGAGACGGGTTCCAAATGTGGCCGTCCTTGCCAGAACAACTGCTGCAGGTTCCCTATGTCGACTCGTCATCTGAGGAAGAACATGATACTCGTCTGTGAGTACTTCTGCCCTCTTGTCCATCTCCTTAATGGCCGTTTGTCCCTCCATTTGGCAGAGCTGGTGAAGCTCGCTGCCAGTTACCCACGGCCGGTGGCATCCTAGTTAAATAATGTGCCACTGTGTATCAATGCTTCCAGCTGCCTTTGTTTTGTTTGGGACATCCGGTTCGCTGCTACAATCCCAGTTGTGCCTTATTTTGCACTATTTTTCCCTTTTCACCCCCATTTCAGGTTGAAAAGACATTTTTATGTCAGCAATATTTTAAAGGGTAAGCAGGACTTGCCAGGATAACATGGCCCTGGTATTGTCAGAGTCCTGTATTGTCATTTTATATATGTGCTGCTGACAGTGTTCAATAACCGGTTGTTTTTATTCACGTCTATGTGCCCAGAGATGGACTTCCTATGTGCAAGCCTCTGAGAGGTTAATTTATTATGGACTTATTTATTGTCATGGACTATCCTGGTTCTTTCAACATCCGCTGTGCCAGGTCAGCGCCCCCGTTCCACTCACTATCCTGTGAAGAAGAGAACGACGCCCCTTGTCACCGCACTTCGCCATTTCCAATTGGGTCTGATAAGAGTGTAAATGACATATATGTATGCATGCATGTGTCTTCCTCTATTTCAGGTCATGATTCCAGTTGGGCGGGCCCTGATGGAGTACGAGGTCGTACTCAGCTTAAAGCAGCGGGGTATGTAGTGTACGGGAGAGTAATACCCCGTCACTACTGAAGGGTCACTTGGGTACTGTCGTTCCCCCTGTATTTTTGGGGAGGTTGGTATAGAATATCTTATAATGTCATGCTATGTATTTTCCTGTTACTGTGAAACGTGCATTTGCAGGCCGGCTAGGGTGTAGTTCCAGCTCTGAGTCACTAGAGGGAGCTAGGGAACCCTAGGTTATATAAGGCCCAGTCAGGAAGTAATAGCAGGAGACAGACTGTGGGAGCAGAGGTCAGAAATGATCCTGTGTCTGAGAGAAGGCCAGGCTATGGGCCTGTGAGAGCATAGCAGGCCTGAAGCCTGCCGGCTAGGAGAGGGTAGTAAAGGCCCTGTAACCGGGTTCCGGATCCAAGGAAAAGGTTCCCCTCCTGAGTCACCATCCGTTCAGCTGAAGCAGCATAAGTGAGCCACAAGCCAAGACACAGATTACCACAGAGGCCGATCAGATAAAGCGAGAGGTACTCAAGATAACAGAGGAGGTACTAGATAAGGACAGCTTCAAGGGTACGCCAGATAAAGGGCATTAGACCTTGGAGGAAAGTCACATGTAGCAGGACCAGTCAGGAATAGTGTGCAAGCCGCCTGTACTGCATCTCCTGTAATCAACACTCTGTATAATTCATCGCTAAGACCGGCCTTCCTGTAATGTCAAGAACCATCTGTATTCTTCTAAAACCAACCGTCTTTTATGGAACTGTGCACTACCAGTGTCCGTGTATTATCCTGACTGATATTCAGTAAAAGTTCCAGTTTTTGTTGGCTATCCTGTGCTTGCTTCATTCTTCCACCATACTTTACACGGCGTGTCACCGTTTAATTGACACTGGCGTCACGAACTGTTAAATACCTGCCTGTTCCAGTATTTGCCCCAATTGAAGACGACAGTGGATCCCAGGTTAGTGGTCAATCTGCACTACAAAGCCCAGCATACACTACTGACCCCCTGGGACACTGCATATGTCCTTTTTTTAATATATATATATAGATTAGTAGAGGCGCTATTTAATGAGGTTGTTTCTCTGGGCCAAAGGGCTTGGGGAACAGATTGCCCAAGGTTTTCGTGAGAGGACTGGGGAAAGATATTGGGTAATTTAAGATTAGTATCACACAATTTGAATCATATATTAGTACAGTTTTATATCACGCCGATATGGCTTAATAAATGTGGTTTACGAGAGTCTGCGAATTGTCCACAGTGTGATTCACAGATGACGGATTTTCTGCACATGTTTTGGTTGTGTCCAGACTTAAAAGTCTATTGGGGTATAATTTATAAGCTTATTACTCAGAAACTGAGGCTAGCACTTCCGTTTACAGCTGAGTGCTGGATACTGGGTGATCTCTCCAAGGTAAACTGTCATAAGTATAAAAAGATCCTTTTGATTAGAATTATGTTTTTGGCTAGACTCCCGATCACTCGAGTCTGGATGTCACACAATACTCCACACTTCAAGGAGTGGTGACCTATACCTCATGAATAAGGTTAAGAGATATGAGAGGCTCTTCTATAACCAGAGAGATTCTGTGGAAAAATGGTCTAGGGTATGGGGGCTGTGGACGTGGTAGCTTTCCTCTTGATACCCCCCCCATTGTCTATTTTTATTTATTATTATAGAGACGCATCGCTAGGGAGGGAAGGTACGGTTGGCTTGAATGGGTTGGGGAGGGATAAAAAGAGGGATGATAATGGAGGATGCCATTGTTTAATTATGTATTTGTTATAATTTTGTTGTTTCTAAAATAAAAATTACTTAAATAAAATAACAAAGTAACTTCCCCCCCCCCCAAAAAAAAAAACAAGGTCAACAACTACATTGTGGACCGAGTCTGCTTCAGTTTCTTGGTCCCAGATCTGTGGTGCAGCAGCTACGTGGTCTTCATTGTCTACATCCTTCAAACACTGCAGGCTGGACATCAGGGCCTCTGAGCGTTCTGAGTGCTAGAAAAGGCATCTACAAGTCGTCGCCCCCCCCCTGCTTCTTAAATCCCTTTCTGTGCTGCCTGTAGGACAAAGTCCGAAAGGCAGAACAGCTTACCCTCCCTTAATAAATTGCATTGCTAAAAAAAACGACACGTCTCTTGGTTGTCTTGGCTTTACTTTATAGGGGGGAGTACATTTTAATTAATTAATCAATTGTTATTCTAATTGTCTCTTTTCTGCTGCCTTTCGAACTCCAGGAAAGAAAAAGCTAATTTTGACTATTCACCATCGTCTATTCTCCGGGCTAATTTCTATGCAAATTCTGTACGGTTTGATCCATCAGAAAGTAACAAGTTGTAATTATCTGCGCCTGAGGGGTTTGGGCGTTGGAGGAAATAACATTGTTATTTACTCCGGGGTGTAACACCTACATCAATCACTAGCTCTGCGAGGTCCAGCTTTACTGAAGATGTTGCCAAACTGTTCGGTAATCATTTAGATGTCACGCTGAATTGATGAATTCATACCTGTGGGAAATCTTCACTGGCACCATCTCTGGATTCTAAAATTAGAAAAAGTTTAAAAATAAAATAAAATAATGTTAAAAAGGAAATCAATAAAAAAAACTTGAATAATGTTATGAATGTCGAGACAATAGCAAAGAGAAGAAATGTGAAACGACTAAAAGATTTGGGGGGAACTATTGCTCCTTAGTCTGCATGAGGAGTCTTATAGGCCATACTTGCTCCTCTGTAATTCTGAGAAGAGGGTCTGCAAATGAGTTTTTAACAAGCTCTGCCTCTAATGCCACCATATGTAAGGCACCTATCCTACAAGTCAATGTTCGATCCTTTAAATAGGCCTTGAGACTTGGATATTAAATAAGGATAATCAGGTAATCGGCGGTGCATTTACACCGCAAGATCATCTCTAACGAGCATTACTACTAACGCTTGTTAGCAATAATCTGTTCAATTATAGGCCTGTGTAAAGGGCCCTTTAGGTTACCAGTGTAGGCGATGAGCTTGTCTTTGTAGTAAGCCATGCCATATTGCACAGATACTGGTAAGCTGTAGATATGAGCGAATTTCAGAAATTTCTGTAAATAAATTCGACCAGAACTGGAAGTGCTCCAATTGGCCTGAAAAATGGTGCATTACAATCTGAGATGCCCCAGGACTTATATTTGTTCTCTTGTCTTTATTTTTTTATATATTTTTTTAATATATTTTCTTTTCTCTCTCTGTCTCTCTCTTTCTTTCTCTCTCTTTCTCTCTCAAGCTCTTTATCACAAAGAAAGCAAATAATGCCATATATAAGTATGGGTAAACGCATGGTGGATGGTGTTAACAGCCTGTTTAATAACACACTGTGCCCAGGGGTGCACCTAGCCATTCTACTGCCCCCCCCCCCATGCCAATTTCTTAACCTAACCCCTTTGCCATAATGAAAGCGCTCATTGCCCATGGCCCTTCCGCTTGCCCCCCTCTTGATCCTACCTGGTGCTGCCTGAGGCAATCGCCTCACCTGGCCTCATTGGTGGTGCCCCCCTGGCTGTGCTGTCAATTTGCTATGCTTTTTAAAATTAACAAAGGTTCAAAAAATTGTCCCTTATTATGTCGGGAATAATACCAGGTTTGCAACTTGTTTTTCACACTAGAAAGGTAATTTTTGTATCTGTGTATTTAAATGCACATTACGACAGTAGACAGAAATCTTTAATTGGCCTTTCCCTCATCCTAATATTGCTGGTGTGGGTGGGAATAATCTCATACCAGGTTTACAACATGTTTTTCACACTAGAAAGGTCTTTTTTGAATATGTGTATTCAGTGTCGGACTGAGGTGCCGAGGATCACCGTGCAAATACATTCAGATATTACCTGCTCACACAGCAGAAAGCTGCCTCCAGGTGACTGAATATGGGGGTCCCTGCAGCGACTCTGAGAAGGCAGGTCCTGGGGAGAAGCGGACACTGGCAGCTTTCCTCTATACCTAGAAGTCATCTCAGCTCTGATCGTGTCTATAATAATAGTCTAGGGAGTTTCTTTAATAATCTATAGTTTTTTTATATGAACATAGGCTGGTGGAGGTGCTGTGCATTATATATATGTATGTAGTGCAGTAAGTCTACTGTGTTATGTGCCACTTGTGCAGGGGGTGAGAGACTAGGGGCCCACCTTGCTCAGGGGCCCACCGGGGGATTCACCTGTACCCCTGTAGGCCAGTCCAAGCATGTGCGTATTTAAACGCACATAAGACAGTAGGCAGAAATCTTTTACAGGGCTTTCCTTCATCATTGTATTGTTGCTGCTAGGGGTGGGCGATATAAACGATATACGATATTATCGCCATAAATTTAGGCAACGATATAGATTTTAGCTATATCGCCATATCGCGATAAATGACCATGGAGCGGTAGTGAATTGAAGAAGCTTCTCACTCACCGCTCCGTGGCCTCCCGACTCTGCATCGCGCTGGCTGACGCTGTGTGTGACGTCAGGTCCCTCCCAGTGCATGCTGGGAAGAAAACGCGTTCCGTCTCCTACAGACTCCATTAGCCAGCACCCTGCCGGAAAGGTAAGTATATTAGCAGGAGCCCGGATCTACTGTGGAGTTGGGGGGATGGATGGCATTTGGCATGGGGCTGATGGCGCTGGCTGGTGGACATTGATGATGATGGCCATGTAATTTGTATACATACAGAAGAAAATAATTTATCGCGATATATCGTTATATCGCACATGCTTCAAATTATATTGCGATATAGATTTTAGGTCATATTGCCCAGCCCTAGTTGCTGTAAGAGAAAAAGGGGGAATCATTTCAGAACAGGTTTATAACCTGTTTTTACAGTAGAGAAAAGTATTTTTTGAAATCTGTGTATTTAAATGTACATAATTCAGTAGGCAGAAATCTTACCAAAACCAATAGTGCAGTAAATTGTCAGTAGCAGTGTTCTGTGTGTTTGTAGAAGGGAAAGGACATTTATTTATGCCTCTGTCTTTAAGTTACAGAGAACACACTAGCAATTTTGCAATAACTATTTCATATTTTGTAGGTAAATTGTGAGCTTTCATTAGGCCTCATAATAAAATGTCTAGAAAACGGATGAGTGCAAAACAGAATACCCCTGCCTTGTCATCCGAGGTGATGAACTCGTCATCCAAACTGTGACTGCTACATGTGTTACAGCTCCTATTTTGCACTACAGTAAAGAGAGATGCTTATTTTTCTATCACTGGCCTGGTTTGGTTTCTGACTCGTACACCATACTCTGGCCATTGCACTCCACACGCCTGCCTTGCACCCATCAGAAGCCTCAGAGTCAGAGTTTGCCCCAGGTGAAGAAAAAGGGCCCCCTTCTTTTACTGCAAGGCCCTAGGGAGCACCAGTGTGAAGACAGCTACTGTGATTGACTGTGACATTCAGAGCTACTACCACTCCCATTGTCTGCTCCGGCTCCACATGGGCTCGCTACACATCAACGGCGGCCAGGGTTTCAATATGATTCTTACAAGGACTATTATTGCCGTTACTTCATCTGGGATTGCATCCATGCTCATGGATGGAGGGTGACCAGAACATTTAGCACTGAAATTACCCGTAAAATAGCTGATGAACAGAATCCTGCATCCGAGACTAGTAAAACGAGCGGTGAGACAGAAGTGTTAAAAATGTGCATGGTCATCGTATGGGATGAATACACTGTGGCCCTTAATAGAACGTTAAAAGATTTAAGGAGGAATAATAATCTGATCTGAGGAGCTCTGGTAGTTTTAGCTGGTGAATTCTGGTAAACTGTACCAGGCATACCAAGGTCGACACTGGCAGACGAAAGTAATGCTTGCCTTAAAGCTTCAGCTCTATGGAAACATGTTATATGGCTTAGACAGGGTGCTGTATGGAGACTTACTGGAAGTACCCCATGATATACAGACTTATGGGCAATGCTCCATGGAAATCGAATATATAAAGAGGCATCTCCGAAGAAAGACAACCCTATCCATCCATATAGCTGTTTCAGGCTGCTTGCCCCCATTAGAACAGAGTAGCATTCTGGCTGGCTCAGTGCGATGCCTTGGAAGCAGCTTAGGGCTCAATCTCCTTAAAGAGACCAGTTGGTTCTCTTTCTTGGGAGATACCTCTTTGCATATTAGTTTCTCATGGAGCATTGCCAATAAGTCTCCATACAGGACTGGTCTCTTTAAGGAGATTCAGCACTCTGCCTAAGCCGCTTCAAAAGCCAGAATACTACTCCATATGGAAGATGGAAAAGCACCCCAAAACAGCTGTCTACTGATGGATATCTGGCTTGCCTATAATCCCTTGTCAAATCCCAAGGCTTTTTGTCTCTTGACTCATAGGGAGCCACTACCAATAGAGACCAGTTGGTTCCCTTTCTTGGGAGATACCTCTTTGCATATCCGTTTCCCATTGAACATTGCCAATAAGTCTCCATACAGGACTGGTCTCTTTAAGAAGATTCCTAGGCAGAGCCAGCCAGAATCCTACTCTGTACTGATGAGGGGCAAGCAGCCAGAAACAGCTGTCTATGGACGGACATCTTGCTTGGCTATATTCCCTTATCAAATCCCACGGCTTGTTGGAAAGTCAGATCTTGACCCTTCCAATAGGTGGTAAGATGGTTCTCTTTCTTGGGAGATACGTCTTTCTTGGAAGTACAACTTCTAGAGGATCCAACCACCCAAGGTTACGATGGTAAGCTTCTTCAAATCACTAATGGAACTCTCAGTCGTCAATCTCTTTTCTAGCTGATTTAACATCAGTTCAAGAACTTGTACATACAAGATGTATCATGGTTAGCACTCCCGCTGTTAACTCGAATTTCTTAACTCATTTCATTATCTTGAGACAAAAGCCATTGAAAAGCAATTGAAGGTGTTTGCTTAGATTAGATAACACAACTCGGAAATCTCAGAAAAAAGGAGTGCTAACCATGTGACATCCGTACAATTTCTCCAAACATATGTGAAAATTCACAGGTAGTTGTGTTAAAGAGCCACCCTCTCTGCTAAAAAAGGATGCTATCGATGAAATCAGGATATGATTCCATAATTTCATTGATACAGTTGTGGATGCTGATAAGGCTGTAAATTATCCAACACAGTTCCTCAACTCTCACCTGGGATGTCACCATATCACCTGTGACCTATTGTGCTGCTTCGGAATCTCGACCCCATAGGCTATGCAATGGTATGAGACTTGACATCAGAAAATGTTTTCAAACATCACAGCAGCAACATAATTGAGTGGGAAGGGAAGGGGTGGGTGACGTAGTCATTCCTTGCATTCCACTCATTCCATCATAATTATCTTTCCTTTTTAAGAGATCACAGTTCCCGATACGGCATTGAGCATCACCTTCAGCAAGGCACAGGGCCAGTCAGTCAAGTGCTGTGGTATCAACTTGCAGCCATCGTCTTTTTCTCACATTTAGTCTACTTTCACACTCGCGTTTTGGCTTTTCATTTGCGAGATCTGTTCAGGGCTCCCACAAGCGGTCCAAAACGGATCACTTTGCATTCTAATGCATTCTGAATGGAAAAGGATCCGCTCAGAACGCATCAGTTTACCTCCTCCGTTCAGTCACCATTCCGCTCTGGAGGCTGCTTGCAGCGTTTTGGTGTCCGTCTGATGAAACTGAGCCAGACGGATCCGTCCTGGCACACAATGTAAGTCAATGGGGACGGATCCGTCCTGGCACACAATGTAAGTCAATGGGGACGGATCCGTCCTGGCACACAATGTAAGTCAATGGGGACGGATCCGTCCTGGCACACAATGTAAGTCAATGGGGACGGATCCGTCCTGGCACACAATGTAAGTCAATGGGGACGGATCCGTCTTGGCTATGTTACAGATAATACAAACGGATCCGCTCTGAACGGATGCAGACGGTTGTATTCTCTGAACGGACCCGTCCATGACGCGAGTGTGAAAGTAGCCTTAGTTATACGTAGCGTGTTCAAATGTAGGCTCAGAAAATCATTTCTTTATCTATGCTCCAGGTGGAAAAAAATAAAATCTACGTTTTACAGTAAACGCGCCTGCCAGGGTGGCATCATGTATCTCCATCAATAAAACAAGTCTGTTCAACGTTCTAGAGGTTTGCAGATAGAAGCTATTACCTATATGAAAAATAATATTGGAAAATTACAGACTGTTTAGCATTAAGGGAGAAAATAGTGTTTTCTTTTCTTCTCTAATTGGGCCAAATACAGAAATGAGTATTTCTAGGTGAGAAATAGCAATAGAAAATAATTATATAGATGGATGTACACCCGGGTAACTTTGGGTATATATGCTAACATATCATTTATATTATTTCATACCATATATCTTATACAGTATATCTATACTATCATACCATATCATACCCGATCCTATAGTATCATACCATATTATACCCTATGCTATCGTATCACACCATATTATACCCTATCCTATCTTATCATACATATTATACCCTTTCCTATAGTATCATACCATATTATACCCTATCCTACCGTATTACACCATATTATACCCTATGCTATCGTATCACACCATATTATACCTTATCGTATCGTATCACACCATATTATACCCTATCCTATCTTATCATACATATTATACCCGATCCTATAGTATCATACCATATTATACCCTTTCCTATAGTATCATACCATATTATACCCTATCCTACCGTATTACACCATATTATACCCTATCCTATCCTATCCCACCATATTATACCCTATCCTAAAGTATCATGCCATATTATACCCTTTACTATAGTATCATACCATATTATACTCTATCCTATCGTATCACACCATATTTTACCCTATCCTATAGTATCATACATATTATACCCTATCCTATAGTATCATACATATTATACCCTTTCCTGTAGTATCATACCATATTATACCCTATCGTATCACACCATATTATACCCTGTCCTATCACACCATATTATACCCTTTACTATAGTATCATACCATATTATACTCTATCCTATCGTATCACACCATATTATACCCTATCCTATAGTATCATACATATTATACCCTATCCTATAGTATCATACATATTATACCCTATCCTATAGTATCATACCATATTATACCCTATCCTATCACACCGTATTATACCCTATCCTATCACACCGTATTATACCCTATCCTATAGTATCATACATATTATACCCTTTCCTATAGTATCATACCATATTATACCCTATCCTATCGTATCACACCATATTATACCCTGTCCTATCATGCCATATTATACCCTTTACTATAGTATCACACCATATTATACCCTATCCTATAGTATCATACATATTATACCCTATCCTATAGTATCATACATAATATACCCTTTCCTATAGTATCATACCATATTATACTCTATCCTATCGTATCACACCATATTATACCCTATCCTATAGTGTCATACATATTATACCCTATCCTATAGTATCATACATATTATACCCTTTCCTATATTATCATACCATATTATACCCTATCCTATCGTATCACACCATATTATACCCTATCCTATCACACCATATTATACCCTATCCTATAGTATCACGCCACATTATACCCTATCGTATCGTATCACACCATATTATACCCTATCCTATCTTATCATACATAATATACCCTTTCCTATAGTATCATACCATATTATATATTGTATCCTATCCTTTAGTATCATACTATATTATACCTTATCCCAGTGTCAGACTGGGATGCCTAGGGCCCAACAGTAAAATTCATTATGGGGGACCACTGTGCAGAAACATACAAATATTACCTGACAACACAGAGGCAGACAGCAACCAGACGCTACAAGATGATTGATTATGGGGGTCTCGGCAACAACTTCAAAAAGTGGGTCCCAGGGAACAGGATACTGGCTGGCCTGCCTCTATTCCTAGGAGCCAGTCTTAACATTTTGATGCGTCTATAATAATAAACTTGATAGTCTACCCAGTTTTTTATATTGATATAGGTCAGTGATGGTGAACCGTTTCGAGGCCGAGTGCCCAAACTGCAACCAAATACCCACTTATTTATCGCAAAGTGCCAACACGGCAATTTAACCTGAATACCAATATAGTATATTTTCCATGTACTTTATCATTTAGCTATAATAGCTTAATAGCCTACATTCACGCTGGGTTCAGACCTGAGCGTTCTGAAAGGAGCGCTCTGTATGCGCGATTGTACCGGCGTTTGCAATCGTGCATACAGAGACAAGCGAACGCCCATTGTCGCGCGTTCCCGAAAGTCTATGTACGGGAACGCGCGACAAGACGCCCCAAAGAAGCTCATGTACTTCTTGGGGCGTCGGGCGTTTTACAGCGCGATCGTACGCGCTGTAAAACGCCCAGGTGAGAACCATTCCCATAGGGAATCATTGGTTTCTCCTTGTTGAGCATTTTACAGCGCGTAGGAACGCGCTGTAAAACGCTCAGGTGTGAACCCAGCCTCAGTGTGCTGCCTGTGCTGTTCATAGTGCGTCCTGTGCTGATGAATGGCAGGAAAAAAAGTCTAAAGCATATTGGTACGCCATAGACTTTTTCCAAGGCGCGGGTGCCCACAGAGAGGGCTCTGAGTGCCGCCTCTGGCACCCGTGCCATAGGTTCGCCATCACTGATATAGGTTATTGGAGATGCTATGCTGGTGGACTGGGGGCCCACCTTTCTCAGGGGTCTGAGCCTGTCTTATCCTATGGTATTATACCATAATATATCCTATACTTTAGTATCATACAGTACCATATTATACCTTATCCTATAGTACAGGGATGCCCAACCGGCAGCCGTCCAGCTGTTGCAAAACTACAATTCCCAGCATGCCTGGAGAGCCTACAGCTATTAGGGCATGCTGGGAGTAGTAGTTTTGCAACAGCTGGAGGGCCGCAGGTTGTGCATCCCTGCTATAGTATAATATCATATTATATTTTATGATTTGGAGGTGCCATTATTGTTATTTTTGGGACACTGTAGGGAGGATGGTTGGCCGGTCTCCCAATTGAACAAGTGTGTGGCTGGATTGGCGTTTGGGTTTCAGTTATGTCGGCTCCCAGATTTGACCAAAATGTTTTTTGTGGCGCATGCGTTGAAGGGGTGTAGATGGGGCTGGCGTAGCGAGGATCAGAAGCGACAGGTTTAGTTTTCGTTGCTTTTGTGGTCGGGGTCGCAGTTGGATTCTATCTGTCATTCACCCTTTGAGGTTCGTTTGTTTAGGGCGGCTTTTTCGCTGGCATTTCTTGGGGCACTACGTTTGGGGGAGTTGGTGAATAATAATGTTTGGCAGGTGGGTGCGCTGATAGGCAAGGGCGTTGATTTGTACTTGGATCGGGTTGAGTTTCGGATCTGCTGGTCCAAGATAGGTTGTGTGGGTAAGGGTTGTTGGGTCGTCCTTTTTTCGGTACCGGGTTATGTGATGTGTCCGGTGGCATGTTTAAAACATTATTGGTTGGGGGTCACGGGGAGAGCCACCTCCCTTTTGCTGCATGAGGATGGGTCCTTCCTATCTCGTCTGCAAATTTTGCTGGTTTTTCAGCAATGTTTAGGAAGCTTAGGGATGGACCCTGTGGGATACACGGGTCATCCCTTTCATATTGGGGCAGCAATGAGTGATGATGTGATCCGGAGGATTGGGCTTTGGGAGATGGTCCATCATATGTGCGGGTGGGTGGCTGTAAACATTGGCGGGGCTTTGTTTTGCGATAATGCCACTGGTTTGTTTGTGTTTTTCTGTTTCTTTTGGTTTCAGGGTCTGCACCAACTCTCATTTGGATCTTCAGCCATTCCTTTGTTTTCTGTGGGGCACTGTGGGTGCATGTATGGCCGGACGGGTGCTAGTTGGGTTTTGCGAGGAACGTTGCTGTCATACTTTGGCTTGGGTGTCGAGGTATGTTGGAAGGGGGGTAGTGTTGCCGGAGATGCACAGGTTTATAAGGCTGGGTCGCCCCCCCAGACGTTTTAGTGCTTCACGTCAGGGGCAACAATTTGGGGGTTAGGCCATTTCTTGAGCTTACATGGGAATTTAAGTTCAATCTTTTGCAGTTGTGCACTTTATTTCCATGAATGGTCACAGTGTGGTTAGACATTGTGCCATGCTGGGTTTGGAAAGAGGCTCGTTCAGTTGGGGTAGGGGAATTTTGGAGGGCCAATGGGGTGCATTTGAATGCCGTAGGGGTTTGTGGTGTCTGGGCTTTCAGGGCTACCGGTGTTTGTGGATAATGGGAGGGCCCCACGAGTGGGGGCTCGACTCCCATGGTAGGGTGGCGGAAGCTGGTGTCCATCATTTTGAGGGGGCACTATAAGGGCATTTCTTACTGGCCCATTATGAGGGGGGCACCATGGGGGAGAGGAGCACTATGGGGGCATCTGGGGGCTCTAAAGGAGCATTTATTTTTACTGGCACATTATAGGAGGCACTATGGCATCTGGCACTAAGGGGGCATTTTTTACTGGCATATTATGGGAGGCACTATAGAGGACAACAGCACTATGGGGCATGTGGTGGCACTATAGGGGCATTATTTACTGGCACATTAAGGGGGCACTATGGGGAGAGGAACACTATGCCCCCATCTGGTGGCACTAAGAAGGAGCATTTTTTACTGGCACATTATGGGGCCACTATGGGGGAGAGAGCTATGGGGGCATCTGGTGGCACTTAGAAGGGGTATATTTTACTGGCAAATTATGGGGGAGAGTAGCACTATAGGGGCATCTGCTGGGTGCACTAAGAAGGGGCATTTTTTTTTACTGGCATATTATGGGGGTCACTATGGGGAAGGCGGAGAGGAGCACAATGGAGCTGGGGGCACTAATATGGGGCATTTTATACTGGAATTATGGGGACATTAGCTCAACTGCGGGCACTAAGCGGGGGTATTTCTTGTACTATTATATTATTAGGAGAATTATTACTACTAGGGGGTAATATGGTGAGCTTTACTACTACTGGATTTTGGGACACACTGTTACTTTGGTGGGCACCCTGGCACAGTATCACCTAAGCACAATTATTTTTGGGGACATTATGTGTATAATATTAGTGTCCAGGACGCTATTTATTGGGTGCAGTTATTTTTTTAGAGCACTGTGTGCCAATAATTGTTGAAGGGGGTGTAGCGTTACATTACCCTACTTCGTGAGATTTCCCTACCTCCTGACTTCCTGTCGCACTGCTAATGACGTGAGGAGGCGTTCCTGAGTTTTGACGATCTGCACATGCGCAAACCGACAGTTTATGGAAAATCTCAGCGGAGTTCAGCTTCACACCGGGAGTTAGCCGCGCTTGCGCACTGGGCCGTAATATTTCCCTACTGAGGCTCTCCTGCGCATGCACAGTGTCCCGGTGTAAAGCTGAACTCCGCTGAGATTTTCCATAAACTGTCGGTTTGCGCATGTGCAGATCGTCAAAACTCAGGAACGCCTCCTCACGTCATTAGCAGTGCGACAAGAAGTCAGGAGGTAGGGAAATCTCACGAGGTAGGGTAGTACAACGCTACAGGGGCACTATCTGTGTGGTACATATATTTTTCAGGGGACAGTTTCAGCAGTATAGAATTGGGGAGCACAGCGGTCACAGTATTGGGGGTGGCAGGATGTGGTGTTCAGAAGATGTGAAGATGATGGAAATGTGGGAAACTAATGTCTGTCTGTCAATCTCTGCAGAGACGGGAGATGGCTGAAAAAATCATCATGGCGGTCTGGTCTGAATGGAGAAGATGAGGAAAGAGAACATCTACAACAAAGGTGACATCACTAGATGTAAGAGGTATGGGGCGCTATGTAGGAGAGGAGATGCTCCGGCTCCTCTGCCTGCCATTTGCAGAAAGAGGATTTTTTTATTTTCGGACCACCCCCCTCGTAGACAAAATTCCTGGGTGCTCCCCTGCACACATATACTTTATACAGTATACACATATATAGTATATAAACACATATTTATTGTATACAGTGTATATACACGTATTTACAGTACATACACACATATATACTGTATAAAGTGTATACAGTACGTATACACACAGAGTCACTTACAGGCATCCTGGGGGTTAACCTGGAGCAGGGTAAGGTGGAGAAGATAATCTCCTGGTTTTCTCTGCTCCCACATCTGAGGCTGTTCTTCCACCATAGTGACAGTGCATAGAGTACTGCGCCGTCACTGTGAACTACTGTTTCACATTGCCGCCCCCCACCTTCGCCTGAGGCGGCTGCCTTACCTTGCCTCATTAAAGGTGCGCCCCTGATCACCCATTTCCAATCTTCTACTGTCCACTGTTCGTACTTTTTTGCAACCTCGAGCCGACGCTTCTTAAGACGATATTGAAGTCAAGGCTTCTTCACCTTTTTTTCGGGCCACCATTCCAGACATGTGTAATGTGCGTTACAGGGCGCTTACATGGACACCTGTGATCTCACTATTACGAGGCATACGAGCCGCCTCCACCGCCGTGTTTGTTGCACCAGAACTGATAGACCTTGTGAAGAGCCGACTTGCTGACTCCGATATTTTGCCTGGACGTCCAACCCTTGGCTTTGGAATGGATGGACTTCATTTCCTATTCTTCCAGCTGTCATGGCCTCACATGATGCAGTTTGGCAATTTTCTTGGCCGAGATACCGCTATCGATGAGCTGGATGAGGCTGTGTCTCTTTTCTTGGGAAATCTTCTTCGTGGCTGCTCCTGGATTCCACCAGCGACCTTTCATTTGGAAATCAACCTAATAACACACTGAGCCATTAGGGAATGTGAGGACAGGTTGTAATTTGTAGTATCCAAGAAGAAAAGGATTGTTCCACCACCAGGAGCAAAACAGCAACAATGCAGATACATGAGAAGAATCTGCAGAACTAATCATCTGCTGAATAGCTGCGGGTCCAATTTATGGATGAGATAGCCGAGATGATTTTCTATAAAATGATCAAAAAGTTCAAAACATTGTTACCTTTTTACTTGTCAGTGTAGTTTTTGTTTGCATTTGCCATGGCAGCGTACACCTGTACTTTATTTCATTATGTTTGAAGGCGCTGGTCTGACTTTATTTTCTGCACCAAACCTACAATGCCAAACCTATAGTATGAAACTTCATTATCTTACTACATTGTATGATATCATATCGGACCATACTATCTGATATCATATTTCATACCATATATTATGCCCAATCTTATTGTATCATACCATATTCAAGGCTCACATTGGCTCCATATCTGACTTACTAGGACCAATTTCATAGGAAGCCTGTTGTTGTCCATTTTGCGGACCTAGGGAGGAATATGCGGGACCGCAAGATGCGGAACGCACACGGACAGTATCCGTGTTTTGTGGATGTGCAATTTGCGGAGCGCTAAACACATACAGTCGCGTGAATGGGTTCTAATACTGTATGTATCATCAGCTCTAAGGTCCTGCTATTTGTGTAATCGTTTTCTAGCCGGAAGCTTCACACATGACTAATTTGCCCTGAATCAATCAGGAAATTGTCGTTACTTTGACTTTTGATTCTTGTTATTGACTATTACAATGGTATCTATTCACTCCCATGTCACAAAAAGCTTGCAATATACCGTGAGTCACTTGAAGTACTATAGTGTATTAAAAAAGAAACCTGCCGCTTCGGGCCACGAGGAGCTGACACAGGACACAAGCCAAGCATCACTTACGCCTTTGGGGACAGACAACTACCGTAAACTTTGGGTTGCTGCTGCTGCTTTTATAAAAGGAAGCCTGTAGCGATTAATAGAGGTGCTGCTATTTTAGAAATATTTCCTATTTTTAGGTCACAGCTGCAAATGTTTATTTATTTTTGTCTCATACCTATACAAAAATGTACAAATGTAACTTTTTCTTTCTTTTATTTTTTACTAATACTATACGCAGTGTTGGACTGGGGTTCCTGGGGCCACCAGAGGAGATTATTGTCAAGGCCCAACCAATATATCATCAATAACGTCTGATAGGTTAGAATCAAAGAAATAGACCCCAATGGCAAGTGACTGGTTCCAAAGGCAACTCCAATAGGGCACACTATATTTTGAGAGCCTGGGCCCACCAGAGGATCCTCTGGCTCTATCGTAGGGACGGGCTGCACCTCAATGGGGAAGGGGCAGCTGTGCTGGGGAGAAAATGGCTAGAAGGTTGGAGGAGTGTTTAAACTAGGGACTGGGGGTAATTATATTAGAGCTGCAGCTAACCATTATTTGAATAATCGATTAGTTGTCTATAATTTCATCAATTAATCAGGAAACACCAAAATGACAAAAAAAAGGGGGTTTATATGATTTTACTTGAAAAATTATGTTCAAAGGCCATATTAAAACAATATGTAGGTGGCACTGTTATGGAGGATCTGTGGATGGCACTGTTATGGGGGATCTGTGGATGGCACTGTTATGGGGGGATCTGTGGATGGCACTGTTATGGGGGGATCTGTGGATGGCACTGTTATGGGGGATCTGTGGATGACACAGTGTTATAGGGGATCTGTGGGTGGCACTGTTATGGGGGATCTGTGGATGGCACTGTTATGGAGGGGATCTGTGGATGGCACTGTTATGGGGGATCTGTGGATGGCACTGTTATGGGGGATCTGTGGATGGCACTGTTATGGGGGATCTGTGGATGGCACTGTTATGGGGGATCTGTGGATGGCACTGTTATGGGGGATCTGTGGATGGCACTGTTATGGGGGATCTGTGGATGGCACTGTTATGGGGGGATCTGTGGATGGCACTGTTATGGGGGATCTGTGGATGGCACTGTTATGGAGAATCTGTGGGTGGCACTGTTATGGGGGATCTGTGGATGGCACTGTTATGGGGGATCTGTGGATGGCACTGTTATGGGGGGATCTGTGGATGGCACTGTTATGGGGGATCTGTGGATTGCACTGTTATGGAGGATCTGTGGGTGGCACTGTTATGGGGATCTGTGGATGGCACTGTTATGGAGGGGATCTGTGGATGGCACTGTTATGGGGGGATCTGTGGATGACACTGTTATGGGGGTAATCTGTGGATGACACTGTTATGGGGGATCTGTGGATGGCACTGTTATGGGGGGATCTGTGGATGACACTGTTATGGGGGTAATCTGTGGATGACACTGTTATGGGGGATCTGTGGATGGCACTGTTATGGGGGTAATCTGTGGATGACACTGTTATGGGGGATCTGTGGATGGCACTGTTATGGGAGGATCTGTGGATGACACACTGTTATGGGGGGATCTGTGGATGGCGCTGTTATGGGGGGATCTGTGGATGGCACTGTTATGGGGGATCTGTGGATAGCACAGTTATGGGGGATCTGTGGATGACACTGTTATGGGGGATCTGTGGATGGCACTGTTATGGGGGGTTGTGGATGGCACTGTTATGGGGGATTTGTGGATGGCACTGCTATGGGGGATCTTTGGATGACACTGTTATGGGGAGGAGGACCTGTGGATGACACTATATAGCATCTTATGCTATATGTCTCATCCACAGATCTCCCCTATAGCAGTGTCATCCACAGATCCCCCTCCCCTTACCAGCCCCGACCCCGCCACTCACAGCAGTATTCCTTAACCGGCAGTAACTTTTACTTTAAATCACCGCATCTTTATTACCTTACAATGAAGCTCCACAGATCCCCCATAACAGTGCCACCCACAGATCCCCCAGTAACAAGCTCCAGTAACAGGCAGAGCGGGCGGCGGTGTAACGTCACTTACTCACGTGACGCGCCTGCTCCGCCCACTTTATGAATGAAACAGGCAGAGCATGCACATCACGTGAGTAAGTGACGTTACACCGCCGCCCGCTCTGCCTGTTACTGGAGCTTTATTGTAAGGTAATAAAGATGCAGTGATTTAAAGTTCAAGGACCTGCAGGCATAGTGCCTGACCGCCCGTTCCAGCCCACATAGCAACGAATCGGCCGATTATTCGATAACGGGATTCGTTGACAACGAATACCGTTATCGAATATTTTCGATAATGTCGATTAATCGTTGCAGCCCTAAATTATATTATAAGATGGGAAGATAGTGCAGATAGAGACCGGGGTCAAGGTAATGGGACTGGGGGAGGGTAATTGTGTTGCAGTGCCTCCACGTGACGTCACGGCGTGCGGCATACGCAAAGGGCAGGGGAGGTCGGGAGGAGGAGCAAGCAAGTACCATATTTTTCACCCTATAAGTATCACCAGCCGATAAGACGCACCTAGGTTTTAGAGGGGGACAATACATTTTTCATTATACCTCAGGTCAGACCACCAATCAGACCCCCAATGTTAATCAGACCTCAGCTGACAGCCCCAATAAGATCCCCAATGTTAATAAGACCCCAATAAGACCTCAGCTCAGACCCCAATATGAATGATCCCCAATCAGACCTAAAAAAAGAACCCCATGCCACTAATAAGCCCCCAGTAGCCTCATATCAGCCCTCAGTAGCCTCATAGCAGATCCCAGTAGCCTCATAGCAGATCCCAGTAGCCTCATAGCAGCCCCCAGTAGCCTCATAGCAGATCCCAGTAGCCTCATAGCAGCCCCCAGCAGCCTCATAGCAGCCCCCATTAGCCGCATAGCAGCCCCCATTAGCCTCATAGCAGCCCCCAGTAGCCTCATAGCAGCCCCCATTATCCTCATAGCAGCCCCAGTAGCCTTAAAGCAGCCCCCCATAGCCTCAGATCAGCCCCCATTAGCCTTATAGTAGCCCCCAGTAGCCTCATGGCAGCCCCCATTAGCCTCATAGCAGCCCCCAGTAGACTTATAGCAGCCCCTAGTAGCCTCATAGCAGCCCCCATTAGCCTAATAGCAGCCCCAAGTAGCTTCTCATCAGCCCCCAGTAGCCTCATGGCAGCCCCCAGTAGCCTCTCCATCAGCCCCCAGTGCCTCTCAGCAGCCTCCAGAAGTGTCCATCAGCCTGATAAATATAAAAAAACAAAAACACTTACCTCTTTTGCTCCTGGACGCCGCCTCTCCTCCAGAGCGATCTGCATCCTCCTGCTGTCAGCTGTGCTGTGAATGCTGCTCACAGCGTGACGTCACACTTTGGAGGGGGGGGGGGGAGTGCACCTTATGGGGCGAAAAATACGGTATACTAATGCCAGAAACCTGACTAATAAAACTGGGGAACTGGAATTAGTGATGTGTGAGGAGGACTATGACATAGTGGGAATAACTGAGACATGGCTGGATGATAGCTATGACTGGACAGTTAATGTACAGGGTTACAGTCTGTTTAGAAATGATTGCCAAAACCGTAGAGGGGCAGGGGTCTGCCTTTATGTAAAGTCCGGTCTAAAGCCCACACTCCGAGAAGATATAAGTGAGGGACATGAACATGTGGAGTCACTGTGGGTAGAGATACATGGAGGCAAAAACAATAATAAATTACTAATAGGAGTTTACTATAAACCACGTAATATACCAGAGTCCACAGAAAATCTACTACTAAACGAGATAGACGAGGCGGCAAATCATAATGAGGTGGTTATTATGGGGGACTTCAACTACCCCGATATAGACTGGGAAACTGAAACTTGTATATCTCATAAAGGAAACAGGTTCTTGGCAATAACCAAAGACAATTACCTCTCCCAACTGGTTCAGGACCCGACTAGAGGGACGGCCATACTGGACTTAGTATTAACCAACAGACCTGACAGAACAACAGACGTGCAGGTTGGGGGACATCTTGGAAATAGTGACCATAAAGTAATAACCTTCCAATTGTCATTCAAAAGAGCGTTTCTACAGGGAGGAACAAAAATGCCAAACTTCAAAAAAGCTAAATTTTGCCAACTAAGAGAGGCCATAGGCCGAACTAACTGGGACAAAGTCCTCAAAAATATAAATACAGCCACAAAATGGGATATTTTTTACAGCTTCCTAAAATCTAATTGTGAGAGGTACATACAGTACAGACCAAAAGTTTGGACACAAAGAGTTTTCTTTATTTTCATGACTATGAAAATTGTAGATTCACACTGAAGGCATCAAAACTATGAATTAACAAATGTGGAATTATATACGTAACAAAAAAGTGTGAAACAACTGAAAATATGTCATATTCTAGGTTCTTCAAAGTAGAAACCTTTTGCTTTGATTACTGCTTTGCACACTCTTGGCATTCTCTTGATGAGCTTCAAGAGGTAGTCACCTGAAATGCTCTTCCAACAGTCTTGAAGGAGTTCCCAGAGATGCTTAGCACTTGTTGGCCCTTTTGCCCTCACTCTGCGGTCCAGCTCACCCCAAACCATCTCGATTGGGTTCAGATCCGGTGACTGTGGAGGCCAGGTCATCTGGCGCAGCACCCCATCACTCTCCTTCATGGTCAAATAGCCCTTACACAGCCTGGAGGTGTGTTTGGGGTCATTGTCCTGTTGAAAAATAAATGATGGTCCAACTAAACGCAAACCGGATGGAATAGCATGCCGCTGCAAGATGCTGTGGTAGCCATGCTGGTTCAGTATGCCTTCAATTTTGAATAAATCCCCAACAGTGTCACCAGCAAAGCACCATCACACCTCCTCCTCCATGCTTCACGATGGGAACCAGGCATGTAGAGTCCATCCGTTCACCTTGTCTGCGTCGCACAAAGACACGGTGGTTGGAACCAAAGATCTCAAATTTGGACTCATCAGACCAAAGCACAGATTTCCACTGGTCTAATGTCCAATACTTGTGTTCTTTAGCCCAAACAAGTCTCTTCTGCTTGTTGCCTGTCCTTAGCAGTGGTTTCCTAGCAGATATTCTACCATGAAGACCTGATTCACACAGTCTCCTCTTACCAGTTGTTCTAGAGATGTGTCTGCTGCTAGAACTCTGTGTGGCATTGACCTGGTCTCTAATCTGAGCTGCTGTTAACCTGCGATTTCTGAGGCTGGTGACTCGGATGAACTTAACCTCCACAGCAGAGGTGACTCTTGGTCTTCCTTTCCTGGGGCGGTCCGCATGGGAGCCAGTTTCTTTGTAGCGCTTGATGGTTTTTGTGACTGCACTTGGGGACACTTTCAAAGTTTTCCCAATTTTTCGGACTGACTGACCTTCATTTCTTAAAGTAATGATGGCCACTAGTTTTTTTTACTTAGCTGCTTTTTTCTTGCCATAATACAAATTCTAACAGTCTATTCAGTAGGACTATCAGCTGTGTATCCACCTGACTTCTCCACAACGCAACTGATGGTCCCAAACCCATTTATAAGGCAAGAAATCCCACTTATTAAACCTGACAGGGCACACCTGTGAAGTGAAAACCATTTCAGGTGACTACCTCTTGAAGCTCATCAAGAGAATGCCAAGAGTGTGCAAAGCAGTAATCAAAGCAAAAGGTGGCTACTTTGAAGAACCTAGAATATGACACATTTTCAGTTGTTTCACACTTTTTTGTTATGTATATAATTCCACATGTGTTAATTCATAGTTTTGATGCCTTCAGTGTGAATGTACAATTTTCATAGTCATGAAAATAAAGAAAACTCTTTGAATGAGAAGGTGTGTCCAAACTTTTGGTCTGTACTGTACCTTATGGGAATAAAAGGTTAAGGAACAAGAAGAAACCAATGTGGATAAATAGAACTGTAAAGAAAGCAATAAATGACAAAAAGAAAGCATTTAAATCACTAAAACAGGAGGGTAGTGAGGAAGCGCTGAAAAACTATAAGGAAAAAAACGGAATATGTAAAAAACAAATAAAATCCTCCAAACTAGAGACCGAGAGATTAATTGCCGAAGAGAGCAAAACTAACCCTAAAATTTTCTTCAATTATATAAATGGTAAAAAGTATAAATCTGAAGGTGTTTGGGAGAAGGGGGCGATGAGGAAAAAGCAAAGCTATCAAATATCTTTTTCTCCACTGTCTTAACTGAGGAAATTAAACTGTCAGATGAAACGCAGAATGTAAAAGTAAATTCCCCAGGAAGAAGTACAGCGCCATCTTAAAAAGATTAAAATAGACAAATCGCCAGGACCAGATGGCATACACCCCCGTATCCTAAGAGAATTAAAGGGATTTTGTCACCTCCCCTAAGCCAAAAAACGATTTTAAAGCAGCCATGAAGCACAGCTTACCTGGATTAGGCTGTGCTCTTTTATCTTGAAATCCGTCCAGCAGTTACTGCAAAAAACGACTTTGATTGATAAGGAAATGCGTCCTGAAGGTGCCCAGAGGGGCGTTTTTTTCTTCCTAGTGAGCCCAGTACCGCCCTTCTTTCAGTGCCCAGCCCGCCTTCCTTGTACTGTCTAACCGCCGCCCCCAGCCTGCCACGGCCTCTCCTCCCTCTCCTCCCCCTCCCTCACGCCGAACGAACTCTCGCACAGGCGCAGTACCCACTGAGGGCTGCGCCTGTGCGATCAGCAGGAGACTGAGGGCAGGAGCTTCATCCTCGTCACTGGGCATGCGCCGAGCCCAGTGACGTCCGATGCTCGCTCTTCCCTGCTGACTGAGGGAAGAGCGAGCATCGGACGTCACTGGGCTCGGCGCATGCCCAGTGACGAAGATGAAGCTGCTGCCCTCAGTCTCCTGCTGATCGCACAGGCGCAGCCCTCAGTGGGTACTGCGCCTGTGCGAGAGTTCGTTCGGCGTGAGGGAGGGGGAGGAGAGGGAGGGGAGGCTGTGGCAGGCTGGGGGCGGTTAGACAGTGCAAGGAAGGCGGGCTGGGCACTGTAAGAGGGGCGTTACTGGGCTCACTAAGGGGAACAAAACGCCCCTCTGGGCACCTTCAGGACACATTTCCTTATCAATCAAAGTCGTTTTTTGCAGTAACTGCTGGACGGATTTCAAGATAAAAGAGCACAGCCTAATCCAGGTAAGCTGTGCTTCATGGCTGCTTTAAAATAGTTTTTTGGCTTAGGGGAGGTGACAGAATCCCTTTAAGTAATGTCATAGCCAGACCCTTATTTCTGATATTTACGGACTCTATACTGACAGGGAGTGTTCCACAGGATTGGCGCATAGCAAATATGGTGCCAATATTCAAAAAGGGTCCAAAAACAGAGCCTGTAAACTATAGGCCGGTAAGTTTAACATCCGTCGTGGGTAAACTGAAGGTTTTCTAAGAGATACTATCTTGGAGCACCTAAATGAAAATAAGCAAATAAATCCATATCAGCATGGCTTCATGAGGGATCGGTCATGTCAAACTAATTTAATCAGTTTCTATGAGGAGGTAAGTTCTAGACTTGACAGCGGCGAATCAATGGATGTCGTATATCTGGACTTCTCCAAAGCATTTGACACTGTACCGCATAAAAGGTTAGTATATAAAATGAGAATGCTCGGACTGGGAGAAAACGTCTGTATGTGGGTAAGTAACTGGCTCAGTGATAGAAAACAGAGGGTGGTTATTAACAGTACACACTTAGATAGGGTCACTGTCACTAGTGGGGTACCTCAGGGGTCAGTATTAGAGGGGTAACCATTACTAGTGGGGTACCACAGGGGTACGTATTGGAGGGGTCACTGTCACTAGTGGGAGACCTCAGGGGTCAGTATTGGGCCCTATTCTCTTCAATATATTTATTAATGATCTTGTAGAAGGCTTGCACACTAAAATATATAATTTTTGCACATGACACTAAACTGTGTAAATTAATTAATGCAGAAAAGCATAGTATACTGTATATATACTACAGAGGACAGTATACTGTATATATACACTACAGAGGACAGTATACTGTATATATACACTACAGAGGACAGTATACTGTATATATACTACAGAGGACAGTATACTATATATATACTACAAAGGACAGTATACTGTATATATACACTACAGAGGACAGTATACTGTATATATACACACTACAGAGGACAGTATACTGTATATATACACTACAGAGGACAGTATACTGTATATATACTACAGAGGACAGTATACTATATATATACTACAAAGGACAGTATACTGTATATATACTACAGAGGACAGTATACTATATATATACTACAAAGGACAGTATACTGTATATATATATACTAAAAAGGACAGTATACTGTATATATACACTATTATATATATATATATACAGGGAGTGCAGAATTATTAGGCAAGTTGTATTTTTGAGGATTAATTTTATTATTGAACAACAACCATGTTCTCAATGAACCCAAAAAACTCATTAATATCAAAGCTGAATATTTTTGGAAGTAGTTTTTAGTTTGTTTTTAGTTTTAGCTATTTTAGGGGGATATCTGTGTGTGCAGGTGACTATTACTGTGCATAATTATTAGGCAACTTAACAAAAAACAAATATATACCCATTTCAATTATTTATTTTTACCAGTGAAACCAATATAACATCTCAACATTCACAAATATACATTTCTGACATTCAAAAACAAAACAAAAACAAATCAGTGACCAATATAGCCACCTTTCTTTGCAAGGACACTCAAAAGCCTGCCATCCATGGATTCTGTCAGTGTTTTGATCTGTTCACCATCAACATTGCGTGCAGCAGCAACCACAGCCTCCCAGACACTGTTCAGAGAGGTGTACTGTTTTCCCTCCTTGTAAATCTCACATTTGATGATGGACCACAGGTTCTCAATGGGGTTCAGATCAGGTGAACAAGGAGGCCATGTCATTAGATTTTCTTCTTTTATACCCTTTCTTGCCAGCCACGCTGTGGAGTACTTGGACGCGTGTGATGGAGCATTGTCCTGCATGAAAATCATGTTTTTCTTGAAGGATGCAGACTTCTTCCTGTACCACTGCTTGAAGAAGGTGTCTTCCAGAAACTGGCAGTAGGACTGGGAGTTGAGCTTGACTCCATCCTCAACCCGAAAAGGCCCCACAAGCCCTCCACCTTGCTGGCATCTGAGTCGGACTGGAGCTCTCTGCCCTTTACCAATCCAGCCACGGGCCCATCCATCTGGCCCATCAAGACTCACTCTCATTTCATCAGTCCATAAAACCTTAGAAAAATCAGTCTTGAGATATTTCTTGGCCCAGTCTTGACGTTTCAGCTTGTGTGTCTTGTTCAGTGGTGGTCGTCTTTCAGCCTTTCTTACCTTGGCCATGTCTCTGAGTATTGCACACCTTGTGCTTTTGGGCACTCCAGTGATGTTGCAGCTCTGAAATATGGCCAAACTGGTGGCAAGTGGCATCTTGGCAGCTGCACGCTTGACTTTTCTCAGTTCATGGGCAGTTATTTTGCGCCTTGGTTTTTCCACACGCTTCTTGCGACCCTGTTGACTATTTTGAATGAAACGCTTGATTGTTCGATGATCACGCTTCAGAAGCTTTGCAATTTTAAGAGTGCTGCATCCCTCTGCAAGATATCTCACTATTTTTGACTTTTCTGAGCCTGTCAAGTCCTTCTTTTGACCCATTTTGCCAAAGGAAAGGAAGTTGCCTAATAATTATGCACACCTGATATAGGGTGTTGATGTCATTAGACCACACCCCTTCTCATTACAGAGATGCACATCACCTAATATGCTTAATTGGTAGTAGGCTTTCGAGCCTATACAGCTTGGAGTAAGACAACATGCATAAAGAGGATGATGTGGTCAAAATACTCATTTGCCTAATAATTCTGCACTCCCTGTATATATATATATATATATATATATATATATCTATACAAAATATAAAAAAAGGCAGCACTCCAAGGATAAAATGAAAAAACCAATCACCTTTTATTCACCCATGTGGGCAGCGCAACGTTTCGGCTCAGCACTAGAGCCTTTCTCAAGGAATAGAGATAGGAAGTTTGGATCTTTCAGATCAATCGGTTCATTTGAATCAGCTCATTCAAATGAACTGATTAATGAATCGGATCTTCGGTTCACTTGCTGAGTCTACTGACTGAAGAGCTTAGGTGGTGCGCATGCGCGGATGCTTGGATTCACTTGCTGACTCGCTGAGTCGGCTCTTGGTACATTGTCTGAGCTCTGACTGAGTGAGTCAGGAATGAAGGGAAGCGGACAGGAGGACTCAGGAGCCGTGTGCCGGGCATGCAAAATGCATTGTTACCCACAGTGACAGCGGTCTGACAGCAGTACAACCAAGTGAATGCACAGGGAAAACTGGATGTGATAAGGTGATAACAGTAACACTGGCTGATAATAAAATAGTCCCCACAGTCCACACAGACATCACTCAGGAAAATAACTAGTGTGCAATTTGTGCACAATTTTCTAATAAACCTGAAGAGAGATTGTCACCCTGTCGGATCCGTCCTGCTGCCGCTCCGTCCCCTTTGACTATAATGGGGACGGGGGTGGAGCTCCGGCGCAGTATGGCAGTTCGCGGTGAGAGGCCGCCGGACTAAAAAGTTGGACATGCAGTACTTTTAGTCCCTCGGCCTTTCGCCATTCACTGCCGTGCTGCGCCGGAGCTCCACCCCCGTCCCCATTATGGTCAATGGGGACGGAGCGGCGGTCCGGTGAAATAACAGCAGGACGGATCCGACAGGGTGAACAGCCTGTCGCATCCGTCCTGCTGCTAGTGTGAAAGTAGCCTTACAATCTCATGGCTTCTGAGCAACAGATCACGTGGTCTTCACAGTCATCTGTCACTTCTCTTATCTCTCTGCTCCTGTCCCTTAATCTTATCACTGCTGCAAAAGCATCAGCCTCAGTGTAAACTGTTCTAGTGACTCACGGCTCTTTTAAGGCCTCATGCACACGACAGTTTATTTTCACGGTCCGCAAAAACGGGGTCCGTAGGTCCGTGATCCGTGACCGTTTTTTCGTCCGTGGGTCTTCCTTGATTTTTGGAGGATCCACGGACATGAAAAAAAAGTCGTTTTGGCGTCCGCCTGGCCGTGCGGAGCCAAACGGATCCGTCCTGAATTACAATGCAAGTCAATGGGGACGGATCCGTTTGATGTTGACACAATATGGTGCCATTTCAAACGGATCCGTCCCCATTGACTTTCAATGTAAAGTCTGGAGTTCTTTTATACCATCGGATTGGAGTTTTCTCCAATCCGATGGTATATTTTAACTTGAAGCGTCCCCATCACCATGGGAACGCCTCTATGTTAGAATATACTGTCGGATATGAGCTACTTCGTGAAACTCAGATCCGACAGTATATTCTAACACAGAGGCGTTCCCATGGTGATGGGGACGCTTCTAGTTAGAATACACTACAAACTTTGTACAAGACTGCCCCCTGCTGCCTGGCAGCACCCGATCTCTTACAGGGGGATATGATAGCACAATTAACCCCTTCAGGTGCGGCACCTAAAGGGGTTAATTGTACTATCATATTCCCCTGTAAGAGATCAGGGCTGCCAGGCAGCAGGGGGCAGACCCCCCCCTCCCCAGTTTGAATATCGTTGGTGGCACAGTGTGCGCCCCCATTGGGCCCCCCCTTCCTCCCTCTAATGTTAGAAATCGTTGGTGGCACAGTGTGCGCCCACCATCGCCCCTCCCCTTTCCCTCCCTCTATTGTAATAAACCGTTGGTGGCACAGTGTGCGCCCACCATCGGCCCCCCCTCCCTCTATAGCAGTAACAACATTGGTGGCAGTGTGCGGCCTCCCATTCCCCCCCCCCCCATCATTGGTGGCAGCGGAGTTCCGATCGGAGTCCCAGTTTAATCGCTGGGGCTCCGATCGGTAACCATGGCAACCAGGAAGCTTCTGCAGCCCTGGTTGCCATGGTTAATTAGCAATAGTACAACAGTAGAAGATTCATACTTACCTGCTTGCTGCTGCGATGTCTGTGAACGGCCGGGAGCTCCTCCTACTGGTAAGTGACAGTTCTTTAGCAATGCGCCGCACAGACCTTTCACTTACCAGTAGGTGGAGCTCCGCTCCGCTCCCGATGATCACTGGCTTGCAATCTGGTTACAAGTCTACAGTGATCACGTGGGGCACTTGGAGCATGAAGATAGTGGAGCGCGTGCACGGAAGGTAGAGAAGAGAAGCAGGCAGGAATCGCGTACTGTGCATGCGCTATTCTCTTACATGGTCTCGCTTGTGTCCGCAAGAAAGATGGGAGCGAGCGGCGAATGAGGAGGATGGCGCATGCGCAGGATTCAGAAGCGCCGTCCTTGCGAGTGAGCCTGCTGTCAATTACATGGCATAGAGGCGGCGTTAGGGCAGGGGCGGTACGGCCAGAGGAGAGGAAAGGGCTACCCCCTTGACTTGTTGCTTGACTGTTACAGCACAAAATTTGAACTTTATAAGCCGATTTCTGGATGAATAAAGAGCGCAGGAAAGCGCACCTAACATGGATAACAACACACTAAAGGTAATCTATAACGTACTGTTGATAGTTTAAAAAGTGAAAATGAGGTGAAAGGTTCGCTTTAACCTGTGACTCATTCGATTCTTAGACTCCCTGCACAGTGTGACTCAGAGCTGCTAGTGCTTGCCTTGCCTCAGCTCTGATTGGTTGGTGGGCGGGGAGGGGAGGGGCTGGCAGAAGCAGCTTCCACTCTAGGATCAGATTACACTCCTCCCTGTACAGTGTGTGACTCAGACTCAGAGCTCCTAGTGCTTGCCAGTTGCTTCAGCTCTGATTGGTTGGTGGGCGCGGAGGGGCGGGGCTGGCAGGAGCAGCTTCCACTCTGGGATCAGATTACACTCCTCCCGAGCCCCTCCCCTCCCTGCTGCCAGCGGCTCTGCTATTGTGTGCTGGGTCAGACTGAGCTCTTTCACTCAGATCCGCTCAGTCAGAGGAATCGACTCCTCCGGTTCAGTGAACTGAATCGATTCAAATGAACGATTCGTTCATGAACTAGACATCACTAAAGGAATAATCAATTGTCCCCCTCTAGCGATGCAATAAAGTTCAACTCAAGTCACTGACAAATGGGAGGGGGGGGGGGGGGGGAAATATATATATTTTTTTTTATTGGAACTGGCCGGGCCCCCCCCAGGGTCCGGGCCCCTTACTGGGGTATTGGCTGTACCCCCCTGATGGCGGCCCTGTATATATATATATATATAGATAGATAGATATACTACAGAGGACAGTATACTGTACATATAAATATATATATATATATACACACTACAGTGGACAGTATACTGTATATATACCACAGAGGACAGTATACTGTATATACAGGTGAAACTCAAAAAATTAGAATATTGTGCAAAGTTTATTTATTTCAATAATGCAACTTAAAAGGTGAAACTAACACATGAGACTCATTACATGCAAAGCGAGATATTTCAAGCCTTTATTTGTTTTAATTTTGGATGATTATGGCTTACAGCTTATGAAACCCCAAAGTCACCATTTTGAGGTACCCTTTGCTCAGGGGGTATGGATTAATTAGCTGAATAGAGTGTGACACTTTGAGCCTAGAATATTGAACCTGTTCACAAAATTCTAATTTTAAGCTGCATTAATGCAATTCTTTTTAATTTGCATTACTGAAATAATGGACTTTTGCACGATATTCTAATTTTTCCAGTTTCACCTGTGTATATATATATATATATATATATATATATATATATATATATATATATTCTACAGAGGACAGTATACTGCTACAGAGGGATCTGGATAGATTGGAGGCTTGGGCAGATAAGTGGCAGATGAGGTTTAACACTGACAAATGTAAAGTTATGCAGATGGAAAGGAATAATGCAAGTCACCCGTACATACTAAATAGTAAAACATTAGGTAACACTGACATGGAAAAGGTCCAAGGAATTTTAGTGAACAGCAAATTAAACTGTAGAAACCAGTGTCAGGCAGCTGCTGCCAAGGCCAATAAGTTAATGGGTTGCATCAGAAGGGGCATAGATGCCCGTGATGAGAACATAGTCCTACCACTTTACAAATCATTAGTCAGACCACACATGGAGTACTGTGTACAGTTCTGGGCTCCTGTGAACAAGGCAGACATAGCAGAGCTGGAGAGGGTCCAGAGGAGGGTAACTAAAGTAATAACTGGAATGGGGCAACTACAGTACCCTGAAAGATTATCAAAATTAGGGTTATTCACTTTAGAAAAAAGACGACTGAGGGGAGATCTAATTACTATGTATAAATATATCAGGGGTCAGTACAGAGATCTATCCCATCATCTATTCATTCCCAGGACGGTGACTGTGACGAGGGGACATCCTCTGCGTCTGGAGGAAAGAAGGTTTGTACACAAACATAGAAGAGGATTCTTTACGGTAAGAGCAGTGAGACTATGGAGCTCTCTGCCTGAGGAGGGGGTGATGGTGAGTACAATAAAGGAATTCAAGAGGGGCCTGGATGTATTTCTGGAGCGTAATAATATTACAGGCTATAGCTACTAGAGAGGGGTAACTATGTTACTATGATACTGACAGGGACAATAATAGTTACAAGGTAAAGTAAATGTCCTAAAAATAATTAAATAAAGTAATGAATTATTTTTTTTATGTATATACACATTTGGAATTCTCATAACAAACTATACTATAAAATCATTTTTGCCAAATTAAAAAGAAAATCACTTAAAACGTTTTAAAAAGTTCAGCCGAGCGAATGATAAAAAATGTAAAAGGTCAAATAAGCTAAAAGTAGGTTATAGGAAGAGGAAGAACAGGTGGCCAATAAGCGTAATGAGCAGCAAATTGCATTAGTTTTGTGCAACCTTATGTCAATATATGGATCATGGGGTTCAGTTATTTTAATGCATCTATTGTTCTGTAATAGTGAAATTAGTGTCTAATTTAGTCATCTTTTGTTTTCCAGGCTTTTTTCTCCATGTAGTGACATCAGGACGGCAGTGTATCGACGTTCTCACATTGTCATTGGGTACACCTTGATACTTGCCGTGTATAATCAATTGTAACAGCACAGGGTGGAGAAAGAAAGGAAAAGAAAAGCTCTTTGTTGATCTTACAATACCGAAAGGATTCGGTGAAGAAAACATGCCCTTTCATGCTTGTATGGTAGTAAAAACAAAAAAAGATCAGAACTGAGTTGTGTTTCATTTTGAAAAGGCAGATTATGAAACGTAGAAGACATAGGACAAAGACTATAATGATTTTGTTGGACTCCACTCCTTTATTCACATCGCATTCTATTTTAAAGAATGTCTGTAGGAATGTTAAAAAAAGGCAAAAAGTTGAGGGCTGCGGCTTGTTCATTATGAAAATCATTTGTGATCTCGAGCCATAGGCAGAGTAGGTGACAGACCCCCTTTAAGGCTACATGCACACGACTGTATGTGTTTTGCGGTCTAGAATTTGTGGATCCGCAAAAAAACGGATGACATCTTTTTTTTTGCGGATCCATTGTAACAATGCCTAAACTGGACAAGAATAGGACGTGTTCTATTTTTTGGGCGGGGCTACGGAATGGACATACTGATGCGGACATTTAAATGAATGGGTCCGCATCCTATCCGCAAAATGACGGAACGGACACGGAAACAAACAACGTTCGTGTGCTTGTAGCCTAAGTTCCCTAAATCTAACAGTTCACAACTAATCTAATTTCTGATACCTGAAGCTAATAGCTGTTCCCATTACGGTTCCATGAGGATAATCAATTTCATTACTCATAACTAAAGTTTATAACCGTTCCCATTGCGGCCCCCTGAGGTTAACACCCAATCTTATTGCTGTAGCAGTATTCTGCTACGATGGATACGGTAACTACGGTAGGCTGTTCTTCTGCGAACGTATGTGAACATAGCCTGAGTTTAATAACTAATCTTTTGGCTGAAAGCTGAGGCACGTCGCCATGCCCACTGTGGTTCTCTGCAGTTCTCTACAAATGCTGTCCGTTATTCTAAGTGATCGACTTTTTGCTATTTAATTCGGTTTTGCCGTCCATTGATGCCGTGAAATATTATCCTTGCGCTCCCTGCCCGTTAAATGCCATATATGAAGTCTGCGTTGAGCTAATAATGCTCTCTTGACCGTATCTGTGGTTCGTCTGCAGCGCGATCTTCAGTCTTGGGTCTACACGGAAGTGGTTGTTATCTTAAAATAAAGAGAAAAAAAGCCCCCCCCCCCCCTATGTTTCGCCGCTTGCACAGCATCCTCAGGGGTAAAGAAGGTTTTGGCAAACGGATCGCTTGGTCTAGGCAAGGGGTGTGTTCGCCCTGACGCTGTAGCTTATCCGGATGGATCGTTTTACTATCTAACATGTCATCTCACCACTCAACCTCCGGCATAGCAGCTATGTAGGTGGGTGTGAAGGCGATTGTCCAGTTACCTGGAGTTAGAGCGCTGAACCATAACCTCCCCCCATTACACCAGCGCACCCCTGGGCTCCAAATTAGATTGTGGCTCGAGATCGTGATGTAATGTGCGCATGCGTGAGACCTTACAATTTCTCGCCGTTTTGATACATGGAGAGCAGGGGTGCATCTTACCTTTCTGCTGCCTGAAGTGGTGCCCCCCCCCCCATGCCAATTTCTTAACCTAACCCCTTCCCTCCAGCAAGTGCAAGATACGGAACTCTTCTAGTCTGTGCCCTGAGCGCTATGTAGCCCGGCTCAGACAGCGCGATAATGATGACATCGGCCTCTGATAGGCTACAGGAACTCGGACTAAAGCCTATTAGAGGAAACGGTGGTCCAGGGAGACACCGCTCCCATGCCCTGTCGTGGCATTCAACTGTATTGCTGTCCTGAGTACCGCGATGCAGTTGAATATGTAGAGATGAGCATTTCCACAATGGAAGCGCTCGTTGTCCATGGACCTTCTGCTGCCCCCTACCTGGTGCTGCCTGAGGCAATCGCCTCTCCTCGCCTCATTGGCGGTGCGCCCCTGTGGAGAGCCAATTTCTCACTGGGTATAGCACTTCAAGTCTCCTATATATCTCTCTCTCATGATAATGCTTGTCATGCCATGTAAAGGGGGATTCTTATTTCTAACTCTATAATTACCGACATGGGGGATGTTAAGTGGGGAATCATTTATTTTATTTTATTTTAGTCATCCTGATACATATATTACTGCCTCATCATCTGCACAGTCAGTAGCCATTAACAGCACTCAATAGTCTTTCTTATTATTTTAACCCTACATATATAGCAGGGTAATTTATATCTTGCCTACCTAATCCAATTGTCGGATTGATGAGAGGGAAGAGAAGGTAAATATCACTCAAATATTACTCTACAATCCGTGTGAGGGGCCCAGGCATATGGGGAGACATTTTAGGGGTTGGATAACCCCTTTATAGGGGTTCTCCGGGAATTAAGAAAATTAAAATACTTATTTATTACTTTATTATAAATATATTCCCAAATACCTTTCATTAGTTATAAAGGCTCATTTTGTCTGGGGAGCAATTATCAGGAGAAATAAAATGGCCACCGCCCTATTAGTCCACACAAAACCTACTGTATCCTAATCACACAAGAGGACACATTACTTCACAACACTGAGCTAAAGAGTTGCCTAAGCCTCCTCTGCTCTACTTGTCAGGGATTATGACCCTTAATACAGATGATAAGATCTTTAGCTCAATCTCTGTGGGAATGGAGTTCATGAGGAGACATGAAGTACAGAGGGGATGGACAGGACAGACTGTGGTAATGTATTGCTGTAGTAATGGAGCCTGCATACAAGAGCTGCTGCTCATTAGTCACCCCCCACCCTCATGTCTCCTCCTGAACTCCATTCCTAACTGATTTAGCTGAAGAACATATTAAAAGTATTCAGGATCATAATCCCTGACAAGCAGAGCAGAGAGGAGGCTGAGGCAGCTCTTTACCGCTGTGTTCTAAAGTAACTTGCTGTGTGATTAGGACAGGTTTTATGTGTACTAATAGGACGGCAGCCATTTTATTTCTCCTGATGATTGCTCCCCAGACAAAACAAACCCTTCAACTAATGAAAGATATTTGGGAATATATTTATAATAAAGTAATAGTTAAGTATTTTCATTTTCTTAATTTCCGGAGAACCCCATCTCATCTGCTGATATCTGAAGCTAATAGCCATTCCTATTGCAGTTCTCTAAGTCAAGCTCATTGCTAATATACAGCCAATTTCATCGCAGATATCTTAAACTAACGACTGTTCCCATTGCAGCTTCCTAAATAAAACAACTCATTTTTTTTTTGCCTTGCCTGGAGCTAGCAGCTCTTTCCATTGTGGTTCTCTAATAACCCATTGCTGATACTTGAGGCTTGAGGCTAACCCTTCCCATTGCAGTTCTCTAAGGTTGACAATCTCATAGCTGAGGCTCATAGTCATTCCCATTGCGGTTCTCTAAGGTTAACAATCTCCTAGCTGATACCTGAGGTTCATAGCTGTTCCCATTGCGGTTCTCTAGGATTAACAATCTCCTAGCTGATACCTGAGGCTCATAGCTGTTTCCATTGCGGTTCTCTAAGATTAACAATCTCCTAGCTGATACCTGAGGCTCATAGTAGTTCCCATTGCGGTTCTCTAAGATTAACAATCTCCTAGCTGATACCTGAGGCTCATAGCCGTTCCCATTGCGGTTCTTTAAGGTTAACAATCTCATAGCTGATACCTGAGGCTCATAGCTGTTTCCATTGCGGTTCTCTAAGATTAACAATCTCCTAGCTGATACCTGAGGCTCATAGTCGTTCCCATTGCGGTTCTCTAAGATTAACAATCTCCTAGCTGATACCTGAGGCTCATAGTCGTTCCCATTGCAGTTCTCTAAGATTAACAATCTCCTAGCTGATACCTGAGGCTCATAGCCGTTCCCATTGCGGTTCTCTAAGATTAACAATCTCCTAGCTGATACCTGAGGCTCATAGCCGTTCCCATTGCGGTTCCCTAAGTTTAGCAATCTCATTGCCAATACCTGAAGCTAATATCCCTTCCTATTGTGGTTCCATAAGGCTAACAGCTATCTGAAGCTAACTGTGGCTCCTTGCAGTTAACTGCGGACCTCACTGCCATGCCATTTTGATTTCATTTCCTTATCTATGAGTGAAGCTGATGGTCAAGCCAACAGAAGCCAAAGGGGGAAATACGCTTTCAGACATCAATATTGTTATTTGACAAAGGCAATATGATTGCTGAAATATTTACACGACACCGCTCTACTGCCATAAATCCCACATATTGTGCAACTACAATCTTTTACCCATAAAAGTACAAAAGCGAAACAGCCCTTGGGGACCTCTGTGAGCTTGCAGCCCTGCCCTGGCATACCACAACAACTCTCCATGTATATAATATAGTTATGATAAAGGTTTACTGACTGTCTGGAACACAATGAGAGGTATTTACATGTCAAGCTGAAAAATGGATAAACGGAGGGAAACCTTTGTGCTGATTTGTTTCATCCTAATTGCACGCACATTTAGTACGTAAGCAGCCAGTTTGTTCACTCGACCCTAATCAATGTGCAAAAGGGCAAACAGGTGCCTGTAAAATAAACCTTGTCACAAAAACAGATGGATGATAATGTTATTTTCTGCTAATGTCTTTGCTGTTGTATTTGTTCTACTGTGTATTCTTATTTATAGGACTAGTAGGAATGAAACCACATGTAAAGATTTCCATTGAAATTGTTACCTACCGTAGATAAAAGTTTCTCTTGCCCCAAACATTTCTTATGGTGAAATTTTTGTGGCATGGGGTACTCACTCTTTAGGTCAAAGCAGGCACAACTGTTGGATCTTTGTGGGACTGTGTTTGATGCTCTTCACTATGTTTCGTATAGGGTTACTGATGGGTGATTACTACTGTATTTATGTAGCAGTGCTATCACTGTTGTCATGGCTGTCATTATGGGGTCACTGTGGATGTCATGTTATGGGAAACTGTGGCTGTCATTATGGGACACTGTAAATGTTATTTTTATTAGGCCACTGTGGCTGTCATTATTCAGGCACTATGGCTGTCATTCTTATGGGGCACGGTGGCTGTCATTATTAGGGCACTGTGGCTGCTATTATTGGGGCACTATGGCTGTCATTATTGGGGCACTGTGGCTGCTATTATTGGGGCACTGTGACTGCTATTATTGGGGCACTATGGCTGTCATTATTGGGGCACTGTGGCTGTCATTATTGGGGCACTGTGGCTGCTATTATTGGGGCACTGTGACTGAAATTATTGGGGCACTATGGCTGTCATTATTGGGGCACTGTGGCTGTCATTATTGGGGCACTATGGCTGTCATTATTGGGGCACTGTGGCTGTCATTATTGGGGCACTATGGCTGTCATTATTGGGGCACTATGGCTGTCATTATTGGGGCACTGTGGCTGTCATTATTGGGGCACTATGGCTGTCATTATTGGGGCACTGTGTCTGTCATTATTGGGGCACTATGGCTGTCATTATTGGGGCACTGTGGCTGTCATTATTGGGGCACTGTGGCTGTCATTATTGGGGCACTGTGGCTGCTATTATTGGGGCACTGTGACTGCTATTATTGGGGCACTATGGCTGTCATTATTGGGGCACTATGGCTGTCATTATTGGGGCACTATGGCTGTCATTATTGGGGCACTGTGACTGCTATTATTGGGGCACTATGGCTGTCATTATTGTGGCACTGTAACTGCTATTATTGGGGCACTGTAACTGCTATTATTGGGGCACTGTAACTGCTATTATTGGGGCACTATGGCTGTCATTATTGGGGCACTGTGACTACTATTATTGGGGCACTGTGGCTGTCATTATTGGGGCACTATGGCTGCTATTATTGGGGCACTGTGACTGCTATTATTGGGGCACTATGGCTGTCATTATTGGGGCACTGTGGCTGTCATTATTGGGGCACTATGGCTGTCATTATTGGGGCACTGTGGCTGTCATTATTGGGGCACTATGGCTGTCATTATTGGGGCACTATGGCTGTCATTATTGGGGCACTGTGGCTGTCATTATTGGGGCACTATGGCTGTCATTATTGGGGCACTGTGTCTGTTATTATTGGGGCACTATGGCTGTCATTATTGGGGCACTGTGGCTGTCATTATTGGGGCACTGTGGCTGTCATTATTGGGGCACTGTGGCTGCTATTATTGGGGCACTGTGACTGCTATTATTGGGGCACTATGGCTGTCATTATTGGGGCACTGTGGCTGTCATTATTGGGGCACTATGGCTGTCATTATTGGGGCACTGTGACTGCTATTATTGGGGCACTATGGCTGTCATTATTGGGGCACTGTAACTGCTATTATTGGGGCACTGTAACTGCTATTATTGGGGCACTGTAACTGCTATTATTGGGGCACTATGGCTGTCATTATTGGGGCACTATGGCTGCTATTATTGGGGCACTGTGGCTGTCATTATTGGGGCACTATGGCTGCTATTATTGGGGCACTGTGACTGCTATTATTGGGGCACTATGGCTGTCATTATTGGGGCACTGTGACTACTATTATTGGGGCACTGTGGCTGTCATTATTGGGGCACTGTGGCTGTCATTATTGGGGCACTGTGGCTGCTATTATTGGGGCACTGTGACTGCTATTATTGGGGCACTATGGCTGTCATTATTGGGGCACTGTGGCTGTCATTATTGGGGCACTATGGCTGTCATTATTGGGGCACTGTGACTGCTATTATTGGGGCACTATGGCTGTCATTATTGGGGCACTGTAACTGCTATTATTGGGGCACTGTAACTGCTATTATTGGGGCACTGTAACTGCTATTATTGGGGCACTATGGCTGTCATTATTGGGGCACTGTGACTACTATTATTGGGGCACTGTGGCTGTCATTATTGGGGCACTATGGCTGCTATTATTGGGGCACTGTGACTGCTATTATTGGGGCACTATGACTGCTATTATTGGGGCACTATGGCTGTCATTATTGGGGCACTGTGGCTGCTATTATTGGGGTACTGTGACTGCTATTATTGGGGCACTATGACTGCTATTATTGGGGCACTATGGCTGTCATTATTGGGGCACTGTGGCTGCTATTATTGGGGCACTGTGACTGCTATTATTAAGGCACTATGGCTGTCATTATTGGGGCACTGTAGCAGTCATTATTGGGGCACTGTGGCTGCTATTATTGGGGCACTGTGACTGCTATTATTGGGGCACTGTGACGGCTATTATTGGGGCACTATGGCTGTCATTATTGGGGCACTGTGGCTGTTATTTTTAGGGCACTATGGCTGTCATTATTGGGGCACTGTGACTGCTATTATTGGGGCACTATGGCTGTCATTATTGGGGCACTGTGATGGCTATTATTAGGGCACTGTGGCTGTCATTATTGGGGCACTGTGACGGCTATTATTGGGGCACTGTGGCTGTTATTATTGGGGCACTGTGACGGCTATTATTGGGGCACTGTGGCTGTTATTATTGGGGCACTGTGGCTGTTATTATTGGGGCACTGTGGCTGTCATTATTGGGGCACTGTGGCTGTCATTATTGGGGCACTGTGACTGCTATTATTGGGGCACTGTGGCTGTTATTATTGGGGCACTGTGACGCTATTATTGGGGCACTATTGCTGTCATTATTGGGGCACTGTGGCTGCTATTATTGGGGCACTATGGCTGTCATTATTGGGGCACTGTAGCTGCTATTATTGGGGCACTATGGCTGTCATTATTGGGACACTATGGCTGTCATTATTGGGGCACTGGAACTGTTATTATTGAGGCATAATAGTTGTCATAGTTATGGGATGATCGCTACTGTTGCGATTATTATGGAAGCATTATTGCTGTTTCTGTCATTGCTATGAGGGCACCATGCTGGCAGGGTTAAGTGTGCCAGCTACAGCTGTCTTGATTATTCTGAACTGTTTGAGGCCACTGTGATTATGATTGTGGGCGATGCAGTGGTTGCCATTATAATAGGACACCATTGTTGTTACCATTATGGAGAACTCTGTCATTATTGGGGCACTATGGTTGTCATCGTTATGGGATCACTGTGGCGGTCATACTAAGAACACTAATACATGGCTATGTGGTGCTGGCCCTGTGCCCTTTGGATGCTGACTGTGATGGAAGTGTTGGACAAACCCTTGTATTTCAGGTTCATAGTTGCCTTTTCTTGAAAGTTAATTGCATGCAGTTTACTGCCACTCAATGAGCCCAATCTTTGTGTGGTAATTAGGGATGGGGAAGTATTGGAAAATTTAATTCGGCTGCTTCGCTGAACTTTACAAAAAAAAATTGTTCTGTGATGAATTACTTTGTCATGAAGCGCATTTCTTTGTAAATAGTAGGTGCAATGACGGGAAACAGCGATTGCGCTATTCCCTCTCATGGCACCCATCAAATGCCGCATTCATTGCTGATCGGGGAATTTAACATTAATATTAAAGTGTAAAGTGGCTGTCATTATTGGGGCACTGTGGCTGCTATTATTGGGGCACTGTGGCTGTCATCATTGGGGCACTATGGCCGTCATTATTGGGGCACTGTGGCTGCTATTATTGGGGCACTATGACTGCTATTATTGGGGCACTATGGCTGTGATTATTGGGGCACTGTGGCTGCTATTATTGGGGCACTGTGGCTGTCATTATTGGGGCACTGTGGCTGCTATTATTGGGGCACTATGGCTGTCATTATTGGGGCACTGTAACTGCTATTATTGGGGCACTGTGGCTGTCATTATTGGGGCACTGTGACTGCTATTATTGGGGTACTGTGACTGCTATTATTGGGGCACTGTGACTGCTATTATTGGGGCACTATGGATGTCATTATTGGGGCACTGTGACTGCTATTATTGGGGCACTGTGACTGCTATTATTGGGGCAGTATGGCTGTCATTATTGGGGCACTGTGACTGCTATTATTGTGGCACTGTGGCTGTTATTATTAGGGCACTATGACTGCTATTATTGGGGCACTGTGACTGCTATTATTGGGGCACTATGACTGCTATTATTGGGGCACTATGGCTGTCATTATTGGGGCACTGTGACTGCTATTATTGGGGCACTGTGGCTGCTATTATTGGGGCAGTATGGCTGTCATTATTGGGGCACTGTGGCTGTTATTATTGGGGCTCTGTGACTGCTATTATTGGGGCACTATGACTGTCATTATTGGGGCACTATGGCTGTCATTATTGGGGCACTGTGGCTGCTATTATTGGGGCACTGTGTGCTATTATTGGGGCACTATGGCTGTCATTATTGGGGCACTGTGGCTGCTATTATTGGGGCACTGTGACTGCTATTATTGGGGCACTATGGCTGTCATTATTGGGGCACTGTGGCTGCTATTATTGGGGCACTGTGACTGCTATTATTGGGGCACTATGGCTGTCATTATTGGGGCACTGTGGCTGTTATTATTGGGGCACTGTGGCTGTCAGTATTGGGGCACTGTGACGGCTATTATTGGGGCACTGTGACGGCTATTATTGGGGCACTGTGACTGTTATTATTGGGGCACTGTGGCTGTCATTATTGGGGCACTGTGACTGCTATTATTGGGGCACTGTGGCTGTTATTATTGGGGCACTGTGACTGCTATTATTGGGGCACTATGGCTGTCATTATTGGGGCACTATGGCTGTCATTATTGGGGCAGTATGGCTGTCATTATTGGGGCAGTATGGCTGTCATTATTGGGGCAGTATGGCTGTCATTATTGGGGCACTATGGCTGTCATTATTGGGGCAGTATGGCTGTCATTATTGGGGCACTATGGCTGTCATTATTGGGGCACTATGGCTGTCATTATTGGGCACTGGGACTGTTATTATTAAGGCATAATAGTTGTCATAGTTATGGGATGATCGCTACTGTTGCGATTATTATGGAAGCATTATTGCTGTTTCTGTCATTGCTATGAGGGCACCATGCTGGCAGGGTTAAGTGTGCCAGCTACAGCTGTCTTGATTATTCTGAACTGTTTGAGGTCACTGTGATTATGATTGTGGGCGATGCAGTGGTTGCCATTATAATAGGACACCATTGTTGTTACCATTATGGAGAACTCTGTCATTATTGGGGCACTATGGTTGTCATCGTTATGGGATCACTGTGGCGGTCATACTAAGAACACTAATACATGGCTATGTGGTGCTGGCCCTGTGCCCTTTGGATGCTGACTGTGATGGAAGTGTTGGACAAACCCTTGTATTTCAGGTTCATAGTTGCTTTGTTTGAAAGTTAATTGCATGCAGTTTACTGCCACTCAATGAGCCTAATCTTTGTGTGGTAATTAGGGATGGGGGAAGTATTGGAAAATTAAATTCGGCTGCTTCGCCGAACTTTACAAAAAAATTTGCTCTGTGATGAATTACTTTGTCATGAAGCGCATTTTTTAGCAAATAGTAGGTGCAATGACAGGAAGCAGCGATTGCGCTATTCCCTCTCATGGCACCCATCAAATGCCGCGTTCATTGCTGATCGGGGAATTTAACATTAATATTAAAGTGTAAAATAAAAAATGAAAAAATCATAAATAACTCATTGATTTAGTTGTGAAGAGCCGGACGCCGCTATCTTGATTGAAGATCTAGAACAAAATCTTGTGCGGCTTGCTTGGTGACGTCATATGCCACCGCGCACTTGATTTCGAGTGGGATCTTTAATCAAGATGGCTGTGGCTGACTCTTCGCTTTCAAATGGATGAGTTAAGTATGATTTTTTAATTTTTTTAATTTCTAATGCCATTTCAGGGAAAATCGATTCGCTACCACGAAGCACGAAGAAATTTGGCTTTGTGGCGAATCGAATTTTCCCTGAGATTCGGATGGAAGTCCACTTAGTGGTAATCTGCTGTGGAATCTGCTTCATTAAGCGACATATCAGCGTCTCAAGATCCGTGTGGTATAAACTAGAGAGCAAATTTCCAATAAAATCAATGAGGAGTGGATTTTATCCGAATTTCTGCGTGCGACACAAGTGGAATCCGAAATCCTACAATCCACATGAAAAATGTGTCACGTCAATATATCTGTAAAGTTACAAACCAGTTGTTAGGTCACATGTCTGACAACAGCGTGGAGGGAAACTGTAGTCTGTTTCTAAGGGCAACCCTAATAATTTGTAAAGAAATTTTAAAATTTATAAAAATGTATGAAAATCTCCATAAATATAGTAAAGGATCTGCACAGTCACTCAGGGTAATTTAGATAAAGAAATTCTTCTTAAATGAATTTTGGATTAGTAAATCACTTCCTTATCTGTTTCCGGCCAGTAAAACCTGCTACTGTCTGCATATCAGAAGAGTGATTCACGGATCCTGTGTATTAGAGTCTGACTAAGGTGTAAGAGACGTGTTCTTGATAATCACATAGCTGACAAGAAGTGCGGGTACAATCAGGGTGGCCAAGTCTTGTACATCTTCTCGCATTCCGACCATCTTTATCAAGTTGTTTTAAGAAAACGTCTGCGTTGTGTGGCACGTTACAGGTGTCTCCTATAATTATTCTTGGCCTTTACGCAACAGTAAAATTCTCTTTACTCGAGAAGAGAACAAAGACTCTCGGATTCCTTTGTCATGACAGCTCGTCACAGTAATCTGCTGCCACATAAATTCTTACTAGCATTGCAAAAACATGGCTACCTGCTCTGTCCTGCTCTGATCTCTCCCTTTGTATGCCATCATCAAAGCTGATTGCGGCACGAAAGAGTCTGAAACAAAAGCGGGGGCCTTTAATGAAATACATTAAAAAATGTGTCCAATTAGGGTCGTAACTACCATAGCGGGAGACCATGGGACTGCTATGGGGTCCAGGGCAAGAGAGGGCCCAGTTGGGATCATCTCCTCTTTTACTGGGGGTGAAAACTTGGTCAGGACTCTACCCTCTAAGGCCTAGTTCACACAAATGTTTTTTTTGCAAGTGTACGGGCCGTTTTTTTGTGTTCCGTATACAGAACCGTTCATTTCAATGGTTCCGCAAAAAAACGGAATGTACTCTGTATGCATTCCGTTTCCGTATTTCTGTTTTTCCGTTCCGTTGAAAGATAGAACATGTCCTATATTTGGCCGCAAATCACGTTCCGTGGCTCCATTCAAGTCAATGGGTCCGCAAAAAAAACGGAACACATACGGAAATGCATCTGTATGTCTTCCGTATCCGTTCCATTTTTTCTGAACCATCTATTGAAAATGTTAGGCCCAGCCCAATTTTTTCTATGTAATTACTGTATACTGTACATGGCATACGGAAAAACGGCAAGGAAACGGAAACACAACGGAACTCAAAAACGGAACAACGGATCCGTGAAAAATGGACCGCAAAAAACTATAAAAGCCATACGTTCGTGTGAACTAGACCTAAGGCCTTTTTTACACTACCGTTTTTTTTTTCCGTTTCGCGGGCTGTTTTTTGCGTTCCGTATACGGTCCGTATATGGAACCATTCATTTCAATGGTTCCGCAAAAAAAACGGAATGTACTCCGTATGCATTCCGTTTCCGTATTTCCGTTTTTCCATTCCGTTGAAAGATAGAACATGTCCTATTATTGCCCGCAAATCACGTTCCGTGGATCCATTCAAGTCAATGGGTCCGCAAAAAAAACTGAACACATACGGAAATGCATCCGTATGTCTTCCGTATCCATTGCGTTTTTGCGGAACAATCTATTGAAAATGTTATGCCCAGCCCAATTTTTTCTATGTAATTGCTGTATACTGTATATGCCATACGGAAAAATGGAACAGAAAAACGGAACGGAAACACAACGGAAACAAAAAAACGGAACAACGGATCCGTGAAAAACGGACTGCAAAACACTGAAATAGCCATACGGTAGTGTGAAAGAGGCCTAAAGGAACAACGGCCCGCAAAACTTTTAGCAAATGAGGCAGTGGAAAAAATGGCCCAAGGGTCATTGAAAGGGGTTTAGGCGGAAACGCTTCTGTCCTATGTGGGGGGCCTGGTTTGATCCTTGCTATGGGGCCCTTACTTCTCTATGTACGCCACTGTGTCCAATACTCAAAAATTGAGGACAAATTCTCAGGACTGAAGGTCCGACTCCTGGCAACTCCACAGTCATCTGTTGGAAGGGGCCAGGGTGCAGCCTCATCCTTGGCTTCTGATGTCATGTCTATCAGTCACAGCTGCAATACCAAGTAAAGCCACTATACAAGGGATGGCGCTGTGCTTGCTATACAATGAAGAGCCTATAGCACTTGTCTGAGTGCTGTGTTCCCTTCAAACAGCTGATAGGCAGGGGTGCCAGGAGTAGGCTCCCGCACAAAAAGATACCCATACTCCTATATCAAATCCCATTATTAAAATGGTACAGCTGACTGCTTGTTTGGAAGTCGAACGTCCTGCACGCCAACTCCTCCCCCACTGTGGGGGCTGGATTTCACATGGATTTGTGAAAAATTTTGAACATACCCTTAAAGTTACAAAAACTGTTAAGTCACATGTCTGACAGCATGGTGGAGAGAAAATGCAGTCTGTTTCTAAGGGCAACCAGAAAAAAAAATTGTATAGAAATTGGGAAATGTATATAAAATAGCTTAAAATCTCCAGAAACAGAGTAAAGCAAAGTATCTGCAAAGTCATATACTTCATAAAAATATAATTTATTAAAAAAATCTTCTTAAATGAATGAACTTTAGCTCAGAAAATAATTTTCTTAGGCCTCATGCACACGACTGTTGCGTTTTGCAAATTTCGGATCCTCAAAACGCGGACAGCCATTACTATAACTGACTATTCTTGTCCGCAAAATGGACAAGAATAGGACAAGTTATATATTTTATGCGGACCACGGAACGAAACAACGTATGCGGACAGCACACAGAGTGCTGTCCGCATCTTTTGCGGCCCTGTTAAAGGGAATGGCTCTGCATCCAAGCCGCAAAAATTGCGGCTTGGATGCGGACCAAAACAACGGTCGTGTGCATGAGGCCTTATCTGTATAAACCCAGAGAAACCTGCTGCTGTCTACATATCATAAGGGTGATGCATGGTTCCTGTGTATAAAAAAGCTTGCGATTTCCAGAAACTCAGTAAAGTAACTGCAGTCACTCAGTGTAATTTATTTAAAAAAAATCTTCTTAAATGAATCATCTTTAGCTTAGAAAACCATTTCCTGTATCATCTGTATACAGAGAAACCTGCTGCTGTCAAGTCATGAGTGATGCATGGTTCCTGTATATTAGATCTAACTGAGGCGTAAGAGAAGTATTTTTGATATTCGCATGGCTGACTGGAAAGAACTGCCTTTGTTCTGCAGGTACAATCACAGTGGCCGAGTCTTGTACCTTCTGACTGATGGTGCCCGATGTTTGGGCACCGCATGCGCCGATGGATAACAGCCCATCCATTACACAGGGCGATGCAAACTGAATTCTGTCCTATTCATTTCATCCTTGAAAATCTTGGACAACTGCATTAAGGACCAATTTTGTCCGTAACATTTTTGTTTTTCCATCCATCTCTTCCCAGAGCCATAAGCTTTCTATTTTCCCATTTTTTGTGGAGCAAATTGTAATTTAAATTGTACCATCTAATGTATCTTATGTTGCATTGCAAAATTGTAAAAAAAAAAAATATTTGTGCGGTGGGATGAAAAAAACAACTGTGGAACCCCATCCTTGTGAATAATATAGCGGTGATGGTGAGTACAATAAAGGAGTCCAAGAGGGGCCTGGATGTATTTCTGGAGTGTAATAATATTACAGGCTATAGCTACTAGAGAGGGGTCGCTGATCCAGGGAGTTATTCTGATTGCCTGATTGGAGTCGGGAAGGAATTTTTATTCCCCTAAAGTGAGGAAAATTGGCTTCTACCTCACAGGGGTTTTTTCCCTTCCTCTGGATCAACTTGCAGGATGCGAGGCCGAACTGGATGGACAAATGTCTTTTTTCGGCCTTATGTACTATGTTACTATGTTATGTACTATGTTACTATTCACTGAGCAGTAAAAATGGCTCAGTACAATTATGGAGATACCATTTTATATTGTTTTTATGCTTATGTTTGTTTTCTATCGACGGAACTGGGATATGTATGGCTTTTTGACCATTTTGTATTAAACTTTTTGTGGGGGAGGCAAGGTGGAATAAATTGTTGGGACATTTCTGGACATGATAATCTCAGTTATGTGTATTCTTTATTGTTTTTGAGAAAAATGAGAATGAAAAAGATTTTTAACACATTTTTAAATATTATTATAATTTTTTTTTACTTTTTTTGTTTTAGTCCCCTAAGGCCTCTTTCACACGGGCGTCAGTTTTTTTGCCCGGATAAGAGCCAGGTGCGTTGCGGGAAAATGCGTGATTTTCCCGCGCGAGTGCAAAACATTGTCATGCGTTGCACTCGCGTGAGAAAAATCACTTGGGATTGATGTTCTGAAGATTGTATTATTTTCCCTTATAACATGGTTATAAGGGAAAATAATAGCATTCTGAATACAGAATGCATAGTAAACCAGCGCTAGAGGGGTTAAAAAAAAATATAAAAAAATTTAACTCACCTTAGTCCACTTGATCGCGAAGCTGGCATCTCCTTGCGTCTCCTCTGCGCTGAACAGGACCTGGGGTGAGCTGCTCCATTAAATACAGGTTAAGGACCTTCGATGACGTCACTCCGGTCATCACATGGTACGTCACATGATCTTTTACCATGGTGATTCACCATGTGATGACCGGAGTGACGTCATCGAAGGTCCTTAACCGGTATTTAATGGAGCAGCTCACCCCAGGTCCTGTTCAGCGCAGAGGAGACGCAAGGAGATGCCGGCTTCGCGATCGAGTGGACTAAGGTGAGTTAAATTATTTATTTATTTATTTTAACCCCTCTAGCGCTGGTTTACTATGCATTCTGTATTCAGAATGCTATTATTTTTCCTTATAACCATGTTATAAGGGAAAATAATAATGATCGGGTCTCCATCCCGATCGTCTCCTAGCAACCGTGCGTGCAAATTGCACGGCATCCGTACTTGCTTGCGGATGCCATCCGATTTTCACACACCCCATTCACTTCTATGGGGCCTGCGTCACGTCAAAATCGGACAATATAGAGCATGCTGCGATTTCAACTGAACGCACAAGTGATGCGTTAAAAACATCGCTCATGTGCACAGACCCATAGAAATGAATGGGTCAGGATTTAGTGCGGGTGCCATACGTTCGCCGCACGGATCGCACCCGCACGGAAAACTCGCCCGTGTGAAAGGGGCCTTAGAGATCATGTGGTCGTTTGAACACTTTGTAGAAGTGAATTGTGAACTTTTTTTTAATAAATAATTGGTATTTTGGTTTTGCCATCATGATGGCACTGTAACTGCAGAAAAGATGAATTGCAATCAGAGATAGTCTTAGGCGAGAGAGTTTTCCGCTGGGGTGCGATGCGTGACATGAACGCATAGCACCCGCACTGAATCCTGACCCATTCATTTCTGTGTACATGAGCGTTGCTTTTCACGCATCAGTTCTGTATTGCATGAAAATCGCAGCATGTTCTATATTCTGCATTTTTCACGCAGCCCTGGCCCCATAGAAGTGAATGGGGCTTCAGTAAATAACGCATTGCATCTGGAAGCAAATGCGGGTGCGATGCGTTTTTTACTGATGGTTGCTAAGAGAAGTTGTCTGTAAACCTTCAATTTTTTATCACGTGCGTGAAAAACACATCAAAACGCATTGCAACCCCGCGGAAAAAGCTGAACAACTGAACGCAATCGCAGACAAAACTGACTGAACTTGCTTGCAAAATGGTGCGAGTTTCACTGAACGCACCCTGAACAGTAAACACATCCGGAGCCAATCCGTCACGCTCGTGTGAAGAGGCCTAATCTGAGTAAATGGAAAAATTGCTTATTTGCTATCCTTTTGTATGAAAATCTGTATTATACAAAAAGTGGCAAATATGGTGGGTTAAGGATTCTGTGGAGACCCTGGAATTAATCATTCAATTTGGAAAAAAAATCTTTATGAACTAAAAGTGGGTGAAATAACGATTTAAACTTTTTTCTTCTCGTACCGGTAGGTGGTTGAATTTTTTATTAAATTTTTTGTTTTATGTCTATGTTATTATTGTTATGTAAAAAATAAAATAAAATGTAGATGCAGGTAATTTCGTCAGAACTGGGAAAGAAAAGCAACCTGTAAAGATGTCACCAGATAGTCCTTATGGTTACGCGGTAACAAAACACACGTCATAAATACCAAAGCATCATGACAAGGACTATGACATGAGGTGTTTGTTCTTTCTAATCTTAAAAGCATGTGAGAGATAAGAAAGATAAAGCTAAATGTACGGTACGGTAGATACATCTACAAAGCTAACTGTAGATAGATCTGGTCAGGTTTCCTGGTGCAGTTTTGGAAGCTAAAGAGAATTCTGAGTTAATAGAGGGGATCCTCCTCTTTTGGCCGGGGTGGAGAGCGGTTGGAGGGCTTCTTTCCCTCTGGAGGACCTGCCCTGTATTATATAGATAATGCATTGATGTAAGTGAATACTGTGTAATACTTTATTTCACCAGAGGTGGCACTGCAGGGAAATTGAACACTTACTGCCAGGTTTCCCCACAGATTACAGCTGATCGCTGGTGGACATTTGGTTATTAGATTATTGTCATGGGACCCTTCCAACAAGTAGGCACTGTCCATAGTGGAGAAATGTTTTGTTCAGTGGTGGCATAATGTAGGAGGGACATCGCTGACTTCTTTTACTTTAAACAGAAATCAATTATTGCTGGCTTTGAACATCATTTTTTGACATGTAGCAGTTTTTGGGCGTTATCTGGAAGGCCACTATTATATCTCTTTGTATGAAACCATTGTTGTGTAAAAAGTTTAAGGGGGTTTTCTGCGGGTAAAATACTGACCTATCCCTCCTAGTCTAGCCCCAAGAAGTTTTGCAAGATATGGAATCTATGGTGTAGTTCACCTTTGATCTTGTCCAGGCCTCATAGCCTTCAGGAATTCATTAGGTCCTTTGAGACGCCCTAAAACCAGACCAGTTTCTAACACATAAACCCATGGAAGGTCCTCTTGAAAGGGGTTCTCCACTTTTTTTTAATATTGATCCTCAGGAAAGGTCATCAATATCAGATCGGCAGGGGTCCAACACCTGGCACCACCTCAATCAGCTGCCTTCCCTTCATTTTTTACCTGCTCGCCGTCAACGTCGCAGTGGAGATGAGGTGTAATTACACGAAGCCGTCCCATTCACTTCTCTGAGACGACTCCTTCCTGTTCAAGTGAATACTACAGATCTGTCTCATTTATGTGAAAGGGACAGCTGAGATGTAATTACACCTGATGACCACTGTGGTTGCGACGGCGATCAGGTAAACAAGGAAGAAAAGACAGGTCTCGTACGAGAGCGGCCTTCCCTTCAAACAGCTGATCGGCCAGGGTGCCGGGTGTTGGACCCCCACCAGTCTGATATTGATGACCTATCCTGAGGGGGACAATTTTTTTTAAATAAAGTTCTTAAAAAAAGCACAAATATTAAAAATTTTAAAATCCCATTTATCAAACAAAAATATAAACAATAAAAAAATAAACATAATTGGAATAAAAGTGTCCGAAAATATCACGTTATCTTTCCTGCAAAGTGCACGCCGTGAAAAGTAAAAAATACACAGTGCCAGAATTGCGTTTTTTCTTAAATCCCTCAGGGTACGTCTATGTGGTGCAGCCATGTTGCGTTCAGGACTCAGCTGTGCCGCAATCAAGAACCGCGCAGCCACGGGCCCTAATTAAACTTATCAGACCGCATTGTTTAAGCAGGTCTGCGTTGTTAATGACTAAACGGTATTGCAATTAACAATGCAGACCAGCTAAACAGTGTGGTCTCATTATTTTATTTACAGCCCTGTGCGGTATGTTTGGCCGTGCAGGACGGCGGTGTGAGGAACGCCACATTACCGTGCTGTGTGGTCGTATCCAGGAGCGTACATAGAAATCATTGGTCCCCATAGCAAGAATCAGAATTGGGCCCGCATAATACACACCTCAGCTGTTCCGAACTTCATAATACAGTCCTGATCAAAAGTTTAAAACCACTTGAAAAATGGCAAAAAAAATCCTATTTAGCATGGCTGGATCTTAACAAGGTTCCAAGTAGAGCTTCAACATGCAACAAGAAGAAATGGGAGTGAGACAAAACAGTTTTTGAGCATTCAATTTAATGAAAACAACGAATAAACTGAAACAGGCTGTTTTTCAGCTGATCAAAAGTTTAGGACCACACCTCCCCAAAAATCTAAACCCCCCCCCAAAACAGAAATTCAACTTCCAAACATGAACTCAGTAATGAGTAGCTCCGGCATCACTTCAGAAATTTGCTTCGGCATGCTTGATGCAAGCGATTCCATGAGGTGAGTGGGAACATTTCTCCAAGATTGAAGACGGCCGCACGAAGGCCATCTACTGTCTGGAACTGTTGTCCATTTTTGTAAACTTCCCTTGCCATCCATCCCCAAAGGTTCTTAATTGGATTTAGATCAGGGGAACACGCAGGATGGGCCAAAAGAGTGATGTTATTCTCCTGGAAGAAGTCCCTTGTCCTGCGGGCATTGTGTACTGTAGCGTTGTCCTGTTGAAAAACCCAGTCGTTACCACACAGACGAGGGCCCTCAGTCATGAGGAATGCTCTCTGCAACATCTGGACATAGCCAGCGGCCGTTTGACGCCCCTGCTCTTCCTAAAGCTCCATTGTTCCACTGAAGGAAAAAGCACCCCAGACCATTATGGCGCCCCCTCCACTGTGGCGCGTAGAAAACATCTCAGGTGGGATCTGCTTGTCATGGCAGTAACATTGGAAACCATCAGGACCATCAAGGTTACATTTTTTCTCATCAGAGAATAAAACTTTCTTCCACCTTTGAATGTCCCATGTTTGGTGCTCTCTTGCAAAGTCCAAACGAGCAGTTCTGTGGCGTTCAAGGAGACGAGGTCTTTGAAGACGTTTTTTGTTTTTGAAGCCCTTCAGTCTCAGAAGCCGTCAGATGGTTATGGGGCTGCAGTCAGCACCAGTAAGGGCCTTAATTTGGGTCGAGGATCATCCAGTGTCTTGACGGACAGTCAATTGGATCCTCCGAATCAGTGCTGATGACATTTTTTTGGGTCTTCCACTTGACCTTTTTGTTCCATAACCCTCAGGATCATTTAAGAAATTCCAAATTACTGTCTTACTGCGTCCCACCTCAGCAGCGATGGCGCGCTGTGAGAGACCCTGCTTATGCAGTTCAACAACCCGACCACGTTCAAAAAGGGAGAGATTTTTTTCCTTTGTGACTACCTGACAGAAAATGACAACGAATCCACATCTTTGTACAGATTTGGCCTTTCAAAAGCATGTGGTCCTAAAATTTTGATCAGCTGAAAAACAGCCTGTTTCAGTTTATTCGTTGTTTTCATTAAATTGAATGCTCAAAAAATGTTTTGTCTCACTCCCATTTCTTCTTGTTGCATGTTGAAGCTCTACTTGGAACCTTGTGAAGATCCAGCCATGCTAAATATGATTTTTTGCCATTTTTCAAGTGGTCTAAAACTTTTGATCAGGACTGTAGTAACAAGAGCAGTACAAGTCTCATCGTGATCAGGTTAGACCTGTTTCACACTGCCGGCAATAGTTCCAGCGGGCATTCCGGTAACCTCTGGCAATCCCAGCTCAAGAGAGCTCTGGCTGGAACTACTGCCGGCAGTGTGTAACAGGCCTTTTTGCTGAAAATTAGTGGGCAATACATGGAGGAGTAGTAGAGGAGAGAACTACAATTCCCAGCATGTCTAGGCTGTTATTATGGAACTAAAGCTGACATTACAGGGAAAGGAGAGAACTACAACCTTGAGCATTACCAGGCTGTTATTATAGGGCATCAGTCGACATTATAAGAGGAGAGAACTACTACTCCCAGCATGTACAGGGCAGGAGTGAACATTACATTGAGAGGGATACAGTAGGACAGAACTGCAACTCCCACTATTGTTAGGATGTCATCGGCTATCCCAGGACACCACCCACCTCTCCTCCAGGCACAGCACAGAAGCTCCTCCCTATGTAGTTCACCACTTTTTCCTCTGCACTGCTGAGCTCCATCTCCCTGCACTGGTCACATGATGATGACATCATCACCAGGTCCTTCTCCACATCGCTCTTGTCGTATTCACAGCAGGGCCAGGACTCTTTCCTTCATAGGCCCCATAGCAGCTACATAGTCTGCCTCCATTGGAGGTATGCCATTGGTTGTACCCTTACAGCAGCACAAAATATGTGGCGTTCTCCACTGATAGGACGGGTAGAACATTTAATGGACACCTGAACTTTATATAAATATACGGTATACTAGTAGGATGACCTGACTGTGCACTGGTAGATTTCGACTATTTTATTTAATGTTTGTGTGTGAGGTTAAAAGATATCCACAGTGTCCCCCATAACATTGACCTTCACAGCGGCCTGTCCCTTTAAGGGTCCTCCACAGTGACCTGCCCCCTTAACAGCGACCCTCCACAGCGGTCTACCCCTTTACAGCGACCTCCACAGGGCCCATCCCCTTTACATTGACCTGCACAGCATCCCACTCCCTTAACAGTGACCCTCCACAGCGGTCTACCCCTTTACAGCGACATCCACAGGGCCCGTCCCCTTTACATTGACCTCCACAGCAGCCCATCCCTTTAACAGTAACCTCAACAGCCCCCCGCCCCCTTAACAGTGATGTCCACAGTGCCCCATCCACTTAACAATGACCTCCACACCGGACCACCCCCTATATTTATGCTGCCCCAAACTCCGCCCCTTGTGTTTTTCTCCGTCCTAGAGTACTTAAATTGCTTCTGTCACTGGTCATGCTAAGGTCTCTACCATTATTCAGATCAAAGGGATAATATTAAAGGGGTTGTCCACTTTCTGACTACTGTTCATCATTATGTATGTAAAATTACTATGTGACACTTACGTACATGGCCTTTTTTCATATTCTGCACCATTTTCTATATTTCATAAAATGAGGTCCTGTCCATAAGATGGCTGCTGAGAGAGGGTCATGTGACCAGACCCATGACTCCATTCAAATACACTGCATTTACACTTTTGGGAGTTTAGTGCAGGTGCATTGTGTTTGACTGGAGGAGGCCGAGTCATGTGTCTGAGCCTTCATCGGGCTGTTCTCGGAACTGCCTGCTCCCGGTGACCGCATGTGTTTCAGAGCGGCTCGCGGCGCAGCCACAGGTAAGGACTTACCTCTGCATCGCCGGGCTTGGGAATAAAGATGGCAGATCGCATGTTTTCGTCGGCGAACTGGCCATCACTGCACATGACCATCCATCAGCAGCCATCTTATGGACAGGACTTGCACAAAAGACTTTCCCAACAAGGTGACCTGACAAAATATTGCAGATGGCACAGAACATCAATACAAGCTATATTAGTAAGTTCCATGTAAACATGTCACATGCACATTGGTCAGGAGTAGCCAGAAAGTGGTAAACCCCTTTAAATTGATGATTTCTTTTAGTTCTCCAGTGTGACAACTTGTCACAGTCTCTCCCATGACAGGGGTCAGAAGATCTAAGAGACTGGCTGCATGTGATTTGATCTGACAGCCTCTTTGTTTCACTTGTTTCTGTGTTGTTGCTGGTGATGACCACACCTCTTTTCTCAGGTGAAACTTAAGTGGTCATTCCAACTCATCTATTTAGTCTGTAATGCGGTTGATAGCTCCCTTCTGGTTGTGGAAGTGCTGGTGTTTGGTTCTCCACTGAGTTCCTGCTCGTCCGCGTACTTCGGAGCTAAGTGTCTTTTTCCTATCTCTAGTTTGTTATATTCCCCTATCTTTTGGTATTAGGCCTCAGGGAGTCTTCTTTTCCTTCAGCTGGGAAGGAACAGGTAATCTTTTATCCTGACACTATTTCCAGAGCCCTTTAGGGTCAGATAGGGCCCTAGGTTCCTAAGTATGAACATTCCTACCATCGAGGTCTGTTCATACTGATAGTAGTCAAGGCTCGGTTTAGGGTTTCACTAGGTGGTGACCTTTCCCCTTTCCCTAGTTTCCAGGCCTAGTACCTTTTCCCTTCCCTCCTGTGTTCGGTGTGGAGTTTACCACCCACACCGCGGCGTGACACAACTCTTTGCATAATTATTTTCAGTGACCTTCTGTTGTTATGCTGCATTGTCTTCAATCAGGGCAGCTGAGCACTCCCTGTGTCAGAGGAGCAAAATTGCCTTTTCTTTTTTTAACCACTCCTATTTTTTTCTTTATGTAGGATAAGGCTTTGTAAAGATCTTCAGAAGAGACTTTCCTTGCCAGTCAATTTTGAGGTCTCTGTAAGAGGTTCCTCCCAAAGGTATTCTACTTGCTATATCCCCATATGTTGTGCTTATATAAGGGAAGCATTAGATTTAGAATGCTAATCTGTTTTCCCTTAGTCTTGTCAGCAGCACAAGGCTCCCTCCCTATGATGATGTCAGTCTGCTAAAAAAGATTTGAAATACACAAGGGGAGAAGTTTGGGGCACCTTATATGTAGTGTTCAGGTGTAAATCAAAACTCCCGTTTGACCTATTATCCAGCAGGGCAGAGAATTCCTCACATGTTGTGCTGCTGACTGGACTAAGGGAAAACAGATTTACATTCTAAGTCTAATGATTTTTAGTCCCCCTCACCTCCCCCCAAAAATTGAAGAAGAAATTATCAAAAAGTTGCATGTACATCAAAATGCTTCCAATAAAAACTACAGCTCACTCAAAAAATAAGCCCTCGTCCAGATCTGTCACATGAAAAAAAGAATCTGGTGACACAAAGCAATTAAAAAAAAAAAAGTTTTTAATTTTTAAAACTAGTAAAACAAAACAAAAAAAACATATCAATTTGGTACCCATGTAATTGCAATGACTAGTGATAAGTGAATTATTGAAAAGTTTGATTTGGCTGCCTTGACGAATTAAAAATTAATAATTCTTTGTGAACACAGAATTTAGGAAATGTATATAAAATAGCTTAAAATCTCCAGAAACATAGTAAAGCAAAGTATCTGCAAAGTCATATACTTCATAAAATGTAATTTATAAAAAATGATTCTTAAATTAATGAATTTTAGCTCAGAAAATAATTTTCTTATCTGTTTAAAGCCAGAGAAACCTGCTACGGTCTACATATCATAAGAGTGATGCATGGTTCCTGTGTATAAAAAAGCTTAAAATTTCCAGAAACTCAGTATCTGCAGTCACTCAGTGTAATTTATAAAAAAAATAAAAATAATCTTCTTAAAGGGGTTGTCTGGGTTCAGAGCTAAACCCGGAGCCCATGCCCTGGGCAAGGGAGCGCATCGGAGCCTCAGGGATGCTGCCTGGGTGAAAATAAGGGTATGTCCGGG